>NC_029779.3:31358303-31359729 GCF_000817695.3 Arachis duranensis
AAAAAGAAATTTGGATTCTTCTCTTTCATTCTTAAGAAATATTTCCTGAATTCCTTTGCATCTTCTTGTTCGGAAACATTCCGCACTTCCCTGGTAATGTAATTTCTCACGTCCTTTTCGATAAAATTTAACTCGCGGTGACCCCCGGCAGCCACAACAAATGATTGGTAGGTTTTGCTTGGTCTGATACCGGCCTCGTCGTTATTCTCTATCGTACGACGAATGGACATGCTTAGTTCCCTGTGCTGTTTGAGCATCTCTGCTTTGTTTGGACAGCAGGGGTGTGAATGATCCAGCACAACCTTTGAAATGATCCAAGCACCGACATCCTTCAATGTGTGTATATAAATTCTTGCAGGACAGTTTAAACCGGCTGTCGGATTGGTCTTCTCGGTTGGAGATATTTTAGATTTCCATTTTCCCTCTCTGCTACATGTAATCAGTTGATTCTTAATCTCGTTTCCCTTCCTATTTGTGCACCGAACTCTTGTAGAGAAACCTGCAGCCTTCGCGTAGTTTCTGTAAAATTTTCCGGCATCTTCAAGGGTCGTAAAGGTCATTCCGACCTTCGGAACAAGCTCGTCATCAACAACAGAGAGAGGCTGCACAATACACCGTGTCAGAACTGTGAATACACCCATAGATATGATACAAATACACCCAATCATGTCTAATATGATATACCTGAACCGAAACAATTCAACTACAGAATTACCTTTAAAGCCATAAACTGTCAATACACAGGCTGCAGAATACACCATGTCAAAAACTAAAAACACACCCAATCATGTCTGATATAATACACCTAAACAACAACAACTCAATTAAAAATAACAAAAAACCAGTAAAGTGTATATACACCCACACTTATAGCTAAAATACACCCAAAGAAGAATTGATCTACACCCGAGCGTCTGCTATAAATTCCAGGTAATTAAACAATGTTCAGGAATTTTTAAACTACACAATGCTATACAAATTACTGTAAATCAAACCTCAGGAACTTCGTTAGATTCAAATTCATAATCCACATTGCCTGGATTCAGCACAGAATCTGAGCTTGAAGGATCCTTCATCTTCAAAACGAGTTCGAACTTTGATTTCAGAAAACAACAAATCAAAAGAGAAAACGAAGCTCGAGTTGCAGAGAGAGAAAAAGAGAACGTAAACGAAGAACATACCAGTAAGAAAAGAAGAGGAAAAGATCGATGGAGAAGAATGAGGGAAGACGCACGAGAAGAAGAACAACCAAATCTCAAAATAACGAAAACGAAGAAGGAAACAAATATTTTAAAGTTGGAAGTTAGATATACGCGGGATATTATATAGCGCGTGTAATCAACGTAGCTGGAGGAGCGAGTATTTTAAATTTATCATTTAATAAACTTGTAAAGCATACAAGCCCTAATGGCTTGTATGCAGAGCT
>NC_029779.3:31360008-31362905 GCF_000817695.3 Arachis duranensis
TAAACTATTTCAATTACATGTGTATTATTATTAAAATTCTATCTACTTAATATACTAAAATTGGGTTTTCTCCCAACTAATGAAAGTGAGGTGTTAAATACTCATGAATCCATTTTTTTGCCAAAATGAATGTATTATTTTCTTTTCTAAGTTTATTTTAAAAAATATCTTTATTATAATTAGCATTTAAGTAATAATGCATAATTATACTAATTTAGAAAAAATATCTTTATTTTTAAAAAGTACTATTCATTCTTTTAAATTTAATTTTAGAAAAATATCTTTATTATAATTAGCATTTAATGAATGTCTGATTATACTAATTTAGAAAAATATCTTTATTATAATTATATAAAATAATTTACTTTATATACTAAAATTGTATTCATATAAAATAATTTACTTAATATACTAAAATTAGATTTTTTCCCAACTAATGAAAATACGGTGTCAATTCTTTATGAATTCATTTTTTTAAATAAAAGCACTATTCTCTCTTCTAAATTAATTTTAAAAAATATCTTTATTAGAATTATATTACTATTAGCATTTAATGAATAATTCATAGTTATACTAATTTAAAAAAATATCTTAATTATAATTATATAAACAATTAAAATTAAACATAAATTTATAATTCTAATTGTCATAAATATGATATTAAGTGATAAATTGATATTACAATAATTAATTCTTATAATTATTTTTGTACCACTAAAGGCTATAGATAGTATTTTTTTGTGGTTCGTGAGTCTAAATCTAAGAATCAAAAGCATTTTTTTTTCTAATTTGTTATTCTTCTTTGATTGGACAATTGTTTCCAAGGAGCTTTGTTTGTCAAGTTCAAGTCTCATCTCCTCCACACTTTCAACGTTTATTCAAAAATATTCGAAGTGGAGCATATAATAAGATTGAATTTCCTCAATTTAGGTTCAGTTTTAAAAAAATTGTGTCAACCTTAAAGATGCAATTCAAAGATTATTGGTACTATATTTAAATTTTCTTCTCTTTAAGCTTTTTGTATTAAAAATAAGTTTATAATATATTGTTATTTTTTTCAGAAATTACCGGCCTTCTGGTGCATTAATACAAAGCCATTGAGGAGAATAAAAGTCAATTTAGTTTGACAATTTTAACAAGAAGATGGTCTGAATTTGTATGGATCTAAATGTTCGATCTTATGATGTTATTTTGGTTGGTTGTTACGAGAATGACTCTAATCTATACATATCTAAGGATTAGAATAGATTATATGTTATTTAAATAATTTAGTTATTTGATTAAATTAGTTTTAGAAAAATTTAAATTGTTGTCTCAATTTATATATTATGACTATTCTTTTTGGATATATTATTTTTAAATTTTTTAATATAAAATTTTTTTCTTTTTTTTTTATGTTTAAGTTTGTTTTCTTTCTTAAATATATGTATCACCTTTTTTTTCTATTTTTCATATTTTAGATTAGTAATGCAATTATTAAAAGAAATGTAATTCATCAATATATTAAAATGATTAAAAATTTAATCATATAATTAAGATTAAGGCATAAAAAAAAGTTAACATATGTGACTTAAATGCTTATATGTACAATTAACATATATAAAAAAATATTTAGAATTATTTAACAAAATTAATATATACGTATACATAAATAAGAAATTATTATAATTTATGAAAATTAGACATACGATGACATTAACAATAAAGAATAAAAAAATTATTGAATAATTGTAGGCTAAAAAAAATTAATCATGATAAAAAAATAATNATTACATGTACAATGGTATTAATAAAATAATAAAATTATTGAATGATTATAACCTAAAAAAGTATTTATAATAAAAAAATAAAAAAATTAACATATGTGACTTAATATATATGTATACTTAAATAAGAAAAGATTTAAAAATTTTTAAACAAAATAAATAAATATATCTCATGAATAAAAAATTTATTGACTAAACGATCAATATGTACTGGTAATATAAATAAAAAACTATTAAATAAAAAAATAATAATATGTTTTTAATTTTGGGAATAAAACGTAAATATTATAATATAATAATTTATTTAATTATTAATATTTATAATTGTTATTTTAATCATAAATTTAGAAAAAAATAGATTAATAAAAATGATAATAACTATATTAGAGTTGACTAATAGTAGATTAAAAAAATGAACAGATAACATGTTACTTTTTTATTAATCAAATTATTATAATTCAAATTAATTTTAATAAAATAATTTAAAATTATAATTTCAACCTTATCACGTGTATAGTACGAGTTATTGAACAATTTATTATTATGTACATGGGACAAATTATTAAACAATTTCTCATGTATTTTGTTTTCTTCAAAATGAAAACACAATTTTTACTTATAATTATTATTCTTTATCAATTCTTTCATTTAAACACTAATATTATTTATTATTTTTTTATTTTTATTTCTCACATTTATTAAAAAATTCCTTTTCAACATTTTAGGTATTAGTTGTTGTTATTTATTTAACTTATTTTAGGTATTTAATTATTAAAATTTTAGATATTAATTATACCTCAATTACGGTATTAAGACTTTTCAGTTTGGGTAAACAACTTAATTAAATTTTTTTGAAAAAATAGCTTAAACAATAAATGACTATATTAAAAGTAACTTATAAATATGTTATTTTGTATTTGGATTTTTAGTTCTAAAAATACTTATTTTATAAAAATATGGTAAAAAATAGTAGTATTAGGAGAGAAGTCATTTTTTTTAACTTTTCTAAGTTTCTAAATAGTTTTTTAAAAAGTCACAATTTAATTTTAAAAATTATACCAGACATTAATACTACTACTTTTTATAAGTCAAAAGCTAAAAAAAAATTACTTTTAAAACTTCCCAAACGAC
>NC_029779.3:31363092-31379129 GCF_000817695.3 Arachis duranensis
ACTCATTATTTTTTTGTCACATGATATATTGATAATTATTATATTTTAAATTTAGAATTTTCTTGATCTAATATTACGTGTAGAAATGGCAAGCAAAAAAGAATGAGAAAAAACATAGAAACATTCCAAATATAATTACCGCTAATCCTTTTTTCTTTAGTTTTTAAATATGTTATTTATTTTATTTATTTAGAGTAATAACTAAATTTATTATAACTATACTATAATTATCTTTAAACTATTAATATTATTAGTATATTTTTAAAAGTATTGATATATTATTAGTATATATAATAACCAATAGTAAATTTCTTCTCATATTTATCATTTTAAAAATTTATAATTTTGAATAGTTTTTATTTTATTTTTTTTCATACCTAATGCCTACTGGCTACAATCCTATCAATAATATCACCTAATAAAGACAAAAATTATAAAGCTATAGAAAGTCCCATCTAAGTTTGACAAGAACAGGACGACTTACATAAAAATAATTCTAATAGATGATAAGATTAGTTGATTCATTTACTAAATTTTTTCAAGTAATGCTAAGTTCAATTATATATAGAGTTTAATTTCGATGCATTGATAGTGTAAAGCGTTTTACACAGTCGTGCAATCACATCCGTTCTTTTGGATGACCATTCACGCGGTCAATATAAAAGTTATTTATTTTTATTGATGTGTCATTACGTAATTGAATGCACGTGTAAAACTACTTTACACGGTCAGTGCATCAAAATTAAATACTTATAAATATTTGTAGTTCACATATTTTAAGTTAATTTTATAAGTACACTATTTCACAAGTCAAAGAAAATTCTTTTTAATAGCTTTGTAAATGCTAATAGCTTTTATATTTAATTTATTTTGTAGTACGATAAAATTTATTGTTCAATCAAGAATTATTTGACAAAAATATTTGAGAATGAATTGATAGAAAGGAAGGTTTATGTCTTCTCAAATTTTGAGACTGAGAAATCAATCAGAATATATCTTCTGACTGTATACACATGCAAATTAAAATATCTTTTAAAAAGGAGTCACATATAATGCATACGGTCGATAATCATAAAATTTTAGATAATCATTTTAATTTGCTTGCCCATGCGAATATATTGAAACAAACAAACGAAGAATTCTACTTATTTGGTACGTAGTTAATTTATATTAACCCACACAAAATTATTTTCCTTTTAATTTTAAGTTTTGCCAAAAAATTGTATAATAGCATCGTTTTATCGATAACAAAAATTTTAACAATTTATTTATGAAAATATTTGAAATTGTATTGTGACTTTTTTTTAAAGGTATATCCTTTTATTAATATACTATTGTTAGCTTTATCATTTAACATAAACTAAATCAGTAAAATCTCTTTATTTATACACGTACAAAGTTATAATTTCTTATATTATTCACTCATTTGTCTTTAATTTGGTACTTTTAATTCAAATTTGTTTGTGCAATTAAATATTATTGGACTCTTGACTAAAAAAAAATTATATCATGGTCAAAAATAGAGAGAAGTGATCAGTACATTGTGATTGATCTTCATGATTTGCAGTATGTAAAATTTTAATATTTTAATATGAATATTTTTTTTGGTAATAATTATGTGTTGTGGTGCAATTTTTTTTCTTTATATTTACTTACTTCTCTTAATTCTGGTTTTTATTCAGAAATGAGAAAAAATAAGATGTACACTGTGAGATCAATTTACAATCCAATTACTTAATAATTTATGTGATCAACATTGGTAAACATATTGGTTTTACATTTATTTATATATTTTATTTATTTATGTTGTATTTGTAATTATATTATATCTATTTTTATCAATATATTTTTAAAAAAAGTATCGTTATTGTTAGCACATAGTGTATTAAATAAATTAAATGATAAAAATACGTAACTATTTTCTTTTTCAGTCAAGATTCAGGAAAATATTGTAATTTAGACTTGCAATATCAATATATTAATAGTAAAGTAGAAAAAATATAATATCATATTAAAGAAAATTTTTTAAATCATAATTATAATTTATAATTGAAATTATAATTTAAATATTTTAAACGGAATAATATATTTAATACAATATTTAAAAAATACGAACAATGTATATTATATTATTTATTTATTAATTAAATTATTATAATTCAAATTAATTTTAATAAAATAATTTAAAATTATAATTTCAATCTTATCATGTGCATGACACGAGTTATTACACTTATTTAAATAAACTAAAATCAGAATAGACATAACGATAATCAATTATGGTATGTGGCACATTCTGGTTTAAATTTTGAATGAGATATTCTTTTTATTTATTTCATATACTTTTAATTCCCAAATATACAGTCTATAGGGATAAGAACAATCAGATTTCATTACTTTGCTTTAATTCATCATTTAATATTTTGCTGAATATGGGGATATTCAATGTGATATAAACAGAAATATATATATTAAATTGATTAAAAAATTTAAAAATAATTAGAAAGATATAATTCTAATATATATTAGTCACCAAAATTCTAATATATATTGTTTGTACGATACGTAAATATCTACACAAATTTTTTTATACTAGATTTAGAATGTATGATTGAAAAAAAATTTAATTTTTTGTTTGTCATAGTAAATAAATATGCACAAATTAAAGAGCTAAATAATGACATAATTAAAATGAAATTCCATTTACAGTAATAAATATACATATAAATAAATATACATAAAGAGAAAATTATTTTTAAATTAATTTAAATTATAATTTTGTAAAAAAGTTTTATTATCGTTGAATGCCTATAAATAATTCAATATTGAATCTCTTCTACAGTGTGTGAATTAAATTTCTGAACTTATGGATATGAAAATATATTTTCATTTTCTCGTTTTCTTACTTATTCTTTTCATGGGTTTTGGTATGTACCAAATTTATTAAAATAATTCAATAAAATTTAGCTAACATTCCATGAAATTCTGTGTAGATATTGTCTTAAGATAGGAGAAAAAAAAATATTCAAACTGGAGATAAAAAAAAACATCTTTGAATCTAGTTTGTTAAAAATAAAGATACACAGACAAAAAAAAGTAAAAATTAATTTTGTTTTCATCTTTTGTCACTATCCTCAGCAAACTAACTTCTTCTACCACTATTCTTGAGTGTTGAGCATTAAAGTTTTTGGCTCTATACATTATTATGTCTCCTATTGAGTGGAAAATTTTTTTTATAAATTTTTGTTTCTCAAATAAAATCTCTTTCTTTTCTTAAATTTTTGTCCATATCCTTCCTTTTAAATATCTTTGTTCTTGTATTTGTATTTCTATTTTCCTGTCTATATTTTTTTTAGAACAAATAGAATCTAAGGACACGTGTCAAGATTATTCTCAATAGAAGTTTTAAATTTTTTATTTTAATACACGTATAACAAATGTATTAAAGATTTAAATTTTATATATATTTTCAAAAAAAAATTTCAAATTAGTAATAGCATATATTTTGCTAAATCCTTTATGATTTTAGTTATAACATGTTTTGTTTTTAGCAATTGTTATATGATTTTAATTTCTTGGCTAATGACTGTGTATTTTATGTAGGTAATAACCTAACAGAAGGAGGAACAGTAACATGCTCAGTTGTTTTGAGTAGGGACCAATATTGTGCAAACCCTAAGGCATGTTTGAAGGCTTGCGAGTTTTTTCATTATAACGATTTGGTCTATTCAGAATGTATTCCAAAGGTAGGATGCGTTTGTACTTTTATAAATCCAGATCAAACTAAACCATGTCCTACACATCATATGATAAACTAGAACAGTCATATACATTATATTATTTAGTTGTTTATCCTTTTTTGGGTGGCGTTCTAATAAAATAATGATCACTGTATTATATTATCTATCTATCTATCTATCAAAATAATAATTAAACAATGGTTTTGTACTGTGATTTATAAATCCTTGCCTTTCTCATTTTACTATCATATGATAATTTTATTTTATCGTTAAATATTTTAATCAAAGAAAATTCTGAGTTTTATATTTGTTAGGGTCTTTCATTGACGATAGACACTTTAGTTTGAATTTTTTTCCTATGAGTAATAAAAAGGTCATATCCTATACTAACCACAAATTGGATAATTGGATATGACTAGATACATATATATGTTGTTGTTAATGGTCACAAAATACTCTTAATTGCACTAATTGCATTGTGTTTATAGCTAAAGTCGTCGCGTGGACCAAATAAAAGTTAAGGCGAATTTTGTTTATTAAGAATAAACATATGTTCCTAAGGACATAAAATGTTCATATAATCCTGATGAATTTGTTGTCAAATTTTGCTTCACAGCTCAACAATAGTAATTTATGCTATCGTTAAAGTAAAATATTGTATAAATAACTGACAAATTTATCCACCAAATTTGAGAGAAAAAAATGTGATTAATTTATACTGACTTTACTATGAGAAATTTTAATAGTAAAAAAAATTACTAAAATATCTTGCTGGTAAGATAAAAATATTTTTTTAAAAAATTGACAGAGAAAATTTACAATTAGAGTTGGTGATATATGAACATTTTCTCTCCATTATGAAAAAATGAAGTGATTATAGTAGAAGCAGGAAGAGAAAGTGCATGTAGATATTCAAATGAGACCATCTAGAACAAAACATCTTATTAAAATTCGATCTAATACATATTAAATCAATATTTTCTCAAATTTTTTTCAATTTATTATAAACAAAGAATATGAAATATGTTTAAAGTTATTTAATCTTGGTCGAAGTCTTGGCATAATAGCAATTCATTTGTGGCTGAGATCTTGACATAATAGCAATTTATTTGTCTCATGAGTAACTTTAAAACTTAGTTAAGACCTAATAATGAATAGAACCCTTTAAATATTATGTGTGTAAGTGTATAGTATGTGTAAATTTATAATATTTACTTAATATATTAAAATTGGATTTTTTTTCCAACTAATAAAGATGAGGTGTCGATCTTTCGTGACTTCGTTTTCCCTCCAAAATAAATGTACTTTTTTTTATTCTAAATTATTTTATAAAAAATATCTTTATTATAATTATATTATAATTTGATAATGATATGATAATGGCACCGATCGTGGTAATCATAATAAGAATATTTGATTCTAATCATAAAATGATCAAATCTTATGATATTAATAACGCACATTGATTTTAAATATTTTTAGTCATTTTAATTATATTAATTTTAAAAATATTGATATAATTTTAATTTTTATTCTTTATCCAATAATAATAATAACTTGAAAACGCGTGTATTAATCTAAATATTTAATGAAAATAAAGGATAAATTTATGACTGGAATGATAATACAATTATATATTCTTGAAGATTTTAAGACTACGAATAAATAAGTGATATAATAGAAAAACGCTTTTGAATATATATTCTTTCTATATTAATATACGCATGCATGTCACTTCAATATTTACTTTTTAGATCGCTCAATTTTCATTAAGCGTAATAAAAACTATAAAAACCAATAAATAATTACTTGAGTTTTTCGTTATTCCTATATATAGGCTTTATTTTTTTATAATACAGTCTATATATATTTATATCTATTTTTTATATAGCAATAATATTATATATATTTATATATCTTTTTTTAATTTTTTTAAAAATATTAGCATATAATTAATATAAATAACATATATACTAAATAAATATCTCTATTGAATTAATAATAACGATTAATACAAGATAACAAAATAAGAATAACCTAATTATAGCAAGAATTTTTATTATTTCGTTTATTAATAATTTTTTTATAATTATTTTGTTTTATATATATGATTTTTTTATTCTACAATCGTGCAATAATTTTTTATTTTTTACATCCATATATATTCCTTAATTCTGGCCCCATTTATACGCATATTAACAATTTTTTCTAATAGTGATGTTTTAATTTTTTGTTTTTCTTTTTTTCATGTATCTTTCATTTTTTTAAATAGTGATGTTTTAATATTTTTTCTTTTTTTTTTAAATATATTTTTATAAATAATTACATTACTAATATGAATATAAAATGAAATAAAAGTGATACATCTCCAAGAAAAAATAAACTTAAAAATCAGAAAAAAAAGAAAGAAATTTTATATTAAAAAATGTAAAAATAATATATTAAAAAAGAATAGTCGTAATATATAAATTGAGCCGACAATTTAAATTTCTCTAAAACTAATTTAATCAAATACCAATATTAGAAATGTATTACTGAAATAATATTTAATCTATTCTAGTCCTTAAACACGTATAAATTTAACTGAAACAACATCGTAAGTTCGAACATTTAGAATTCGTGTAAATTCAAACCATTCCCTTGTTCTTTGAAAACCTTATGTATCCTTGATAGAGTTCAATCGCAATTTCTTTTATGGAAAAAGAGTTACGGATGTCGCTTTGATGTGTTGGAGACCAAAATTCAGAAGTCACTATTTATATTTGAGTGTGACACCCATTAAACTCGAAAGGCCAAATAAAATAGTATCTCTGATCTTATTCTCATTTAATTCTAAATCAAAAATAATAATGACTTATTTAATTCAGGATTTATGATAATAAATGAGATGACCACTACATTTAATATAAAATAGCTTAATTTGCGATTATAATTAATATATGTATTGCCTATGAATAGATTATGAAATAATAATCTCATAACAAAATAATCATTCAATTTGAATTACAATTAATTGATTGATAGAAATTATAATAAATTGTATGATATTTAAATAATTAACTAAATTAATTAATTGATATAATTAATTTATTATAATAAATTGAATTTAATGAGGTAAAAGAAATAAATAAAAAAACACCATTAGAAATATGCCACGACAGTTTTATCGTTAAATACAGAAATTTAATTTTTATATAATAAAATAGATATTTACAGATTATTATATTAAACACAGACTAAAAAAAACACACTAAACAAAATAAAAGCATCAATGGTAGAATATGACCTAAAAAATCACTTAAATAAAAAAAGAACCTTGATGAGTTACAATAAATCTATATATGAGAAGTAAAAGTAAAATAAATAATTAAAAATAAGGTAAAAAATAATTAAAAAAAGTAAAAGAAGATTGAAAAGATAATGTGAGGAGTAGATAAAAAATGTATTGCAATAGAAGATTAATATAATTAATTAATACAAAGGATGAAAGAAAAAAATTAAAATACGATCTTATTAAAAAAATTTTAAAAACTATTTTAAAAAAGAACCTATTAATCAATTTTTATAAACATATTACAAAAAATTTAAATTATCCTTGAATAATAATACCCTTAAGAATTATTAATCAAAATAAATAAAAATATAATTAATATAAAACAAAATCATAAAAATATAAGTAAAATTAAAATAAAAAATAAAAATAAAAAATTACAAATATTTTATCTGAAGTACAAAATAGAGAGGGAGAAAAGGAATATATAAAATAATGAGATAATAAAATAATTATTTGAGTTCATTTATTTCATTCCTTTATATATTATTTATTAAATAATTTAATATTTTCTCGATCAAATTAAATAATAAATTAGTTATAATTAATTTGGTTTAATAAATCAAACAAAATTTAAAATAATTTGATATTTACTCTAATTAAATTAAATATTTGAAGTTATGATTAGTTTAATTTAATGAATCAAATAAAATATTAAATGATAAAATATTTATCCTAATTAAATCAAATTGCATAATTGATTAGTTATAATTAATATAATTGAATGAATCAAACACATTAAATTGAAAAATAATTTAGTTAATTTGTGTTAGACACATTTTAAAAATATTTATTTTTCAACAATTTTTATAAAATATTTTTTATGATATTTTTATCCTATGGTCTAAAGGCACAGTTATAATAACCCATTAAAAATTATTTAATTAGTTAATACAAATAATTAGTATAATTGATTTAGTTCAATAAATTAAAAGAAATAAACGTGAAAGGAAGAGATAAAGAGAAAGTGAAATTATAAAAACGTATAACCATTAAAAAGTTAAAAAAAGTTTTTTTTAGTTTTTTATTTATTAATTATTAATTTATTACAATTAATTTCACAACATTTATTATACGTTATTCATCTTATAAATTAGTACAATCAATTAATTGATATCAATTATTGATAATTAATTATAATTGATATAACTCATTTAGCTATACTATCTAAATAAATAATTAAAAATGCACGTCTCAATTTTTTGTTAAAGTAAAATAAAATAAAATACATAAATTGAGTATATATAAATCTGAAAATTATAAAATGTTATTAACAACTCAAATAAATTAGTAGCTTTAATGTCTATTTTAAAAATAATTACTGACATTTTTATTCTTTTAATTATTAATAATTTAAATAAAATAATTCCCTATAACTTATTTTGTTATCTATTTTAAGTAATTATTAATATTCTATTTTTCTAATTATTTGCTTGTCTTATTTTTCATTTATGCTTCAATCAATTATATTAATAAACAAATAAACTAAATTAACTCCGGTTATACTTGGACTATTCAACAATTCAACATAATCTTTTTAATTTGGGATTTACTACTAACGATAGAAAATAAAAAATTTAGAATAATTTAATATTATGAACATTAATTATTATTGTTGTGAAATAACCTAAAATCATAATGCAATTTATTTTTACCGAAATAATCAAGTATTATTGTTAATTATGAAATAACCTAAAATTATAATGCATTTTATTTTAAAAAAAACAATCATCCATCAATATTTATAAATAGTTACTATCATCAGAATGCTTTGATTAAAAATATGAGGGATATTAATTACTATTCATTATTAGTAATATATCAATTATATCAAAAAGTAAAAATATAATTATTCGCATTTACACCATTAGAAGAATTATCATCATGAATAAAATTCTGTCAAAGAAAAAAAAGAATAAAATTACATACATAGTGAATTTAAAAAATAAATATCGTTAAGTAATTCTGCTTTTTTTTAATAAATAGTAAAAAATTAAATATTATAAATTATATTTTTTTCAAAAATAACCCTTTTAAGTTGTTATATTTGGTATGGTTTATTTGTATATCATTTAAATTGACATTATTTTTAATTATAATAATCATTTATTCTTAATAATTATTGTTAGAATTTAACAATTTTTCATGCCTTACAATAATTATCTATAAAAAAATATATATCCTAAAAAAGTTATAAATAAATTTATTCTTTTTGTCTTATTTTCACATTAATTTTTTTGTTCTGTCTTTTTTAATTGTTATTATGTTATTAGATTTGTTAAACAATATTAAAAAAATTATTTAAAAATAAAAATAGCGGTGACAAGTTGAATAGTTAATTCAATAGAATTAAATTTAAATGAATAAGATGATTCAATCAATTATATAAATAATAGCATATTTATAAATATTAATAATAAAAATAGTCTTACTAATGTAAATGATCAATACAATAATTATATGAAAAACAACTAATCACATAATTGCATAATTTCCAAGATCCTGTATAGTTAATCTAACGGTCAAATAAAAAAATATCTATATAATAATGTCCTAATATTTTAGCATACTATAAATCATATTATAAATATATATCATATTATAATTTTAATTTTAAGTCAACTCCTTAAACATATTATAACATAAAGCATTTAAAAAAATATACCAAATTAACGAATATCACATGGGTCACAACATACACTCTAAATTGTCACAATATTTCAAATAAAAAGAGCATCAATACAAAGATATCAATGAATATAACTAAATAAAGAGCAACAAAGAGACACACAAAAAATAATAATAAAAAATCAATAATAACATTAACATATAAACCACATACACGAACAATGTATATATTAATTGTGAATTACAAAATATATATATATATGAATTGAAGTATACATGACAAAATAGAATATTATAAAATAAAATTATAGTAAGATTATTTAAAAACAACGTAAATATGACACATCTTTTTTGTTAATCAGAAGCTAAAAAAAAGTATGCACCTAATAATAAGCAATTAAAATAAACAAAAATTAAAAAACATAAAAAAATAAAATGTATAAATAAAGATAAAAGAAACAAAAAATAAATAAATTACAAAAATTGTACCTTAAATACGAGAAAGAGTGAAAGGGAGGGAGGGAGGGAAGAAGAGAGAGAGAGAGGAAAGAGAGTGAATGAGTAAAAAATATTTGATCTTGTAAAAATAGATGGTATTAAAAAAATAAACTAATTAAATTAATTCATATATTTAATTATCATATTTATTATTTATTAAATAATTTGATATTTATTCCAATCAAAACAAATAATTAATATAATTAATCAAATTGACTGTCACCTTCGTCATCATGTGACCCCGCAACTCAGCATTCTAATTATATCTGACTGTCACAATGCAATTAAGGCCGCGTTAGTTGCTGAAGATGGTGGGTGGCTCCCACTGGCCGCATATCGTGCATATTGTGCTAGGCACATAGCTGCTGATTTCGCGCTTAACTTCAAATCTAAGGATGCACGGAAGATTCTTGTGAATGTAGCATACGCAAAGTTTGAACAGGAGCATGATTACTACATGGAGATCGATCTTGAGGTCGGAAGACCTGGCTATGGTTGAATGGTGTAACCATATTGGGTTAGACTTGTGGACCCATGTCGCCTTCGTTCCTCGCCATCTTGCACTGTCCCCTCCACCGACAAAGCAACCTTCCACCGCCGCCCTTATCAGCTCAATCCTCCGTTGTGGGCCACCCTCTACACCGTGCACCGGATCCCACCCCTCCTGCTGCCTAACCAACCCTCCACTACCACCAACTTTCCTCCACTACACCCTTCGTTCACATTTTGGCTGTGGTTCTCTTCCACCCAAGTAAGCTCCTCGCCGCTAATGGCAGTCTCTCAAATGAGTCATTACTCATGGGAAGGTAATTAGGATTTGAGGGTATACATGATTCATCCTAAGGTGTTGAGGGGTCTATATATGCACATAAATCGTGCTGGGTTGTTGGGGATTAGGTAAGCACGTAAATCGTGCTAGGGTATTGACGGGATCCAATTTGCACGTAAATCATGTTAGGGGATAGAGAGTTACAAAGTTGCACGTAAATCGTGCTAGGATAGTGGGTTTTGGGGTAAAAGGCATTATACACTTCAGGGTGGGACGATTTACATGTGTCTTGTAACACATAGAGGGTTTGGACGATTTATGCCTTTTTAAGCATTGTAATTAATGCATAAATCGTCTCAGGATGTCATGATTCATATATTAACTAAAACACACGAGCCTAAAACGATTTATATATTATATGATTTAGAAAAATCATGTTCTCGAAAACCATTTAAAAAATCATATAATTTAGATGTCCAAAAAATTTATTTACTAAAAATTTTTTTAAAAAAATATTTAGTATTTAGTCTAGTATAAATAAAAATCCAGTCTAATTTAAATATTAATAATTTTTAATATCTAAAAAGTAAGTAATAATATTAAAAAATATTAAAAAGATATTATTACTAATATTTTTTAATTAAATAAAATTTTTTAAATCTCATAAAGTGGATTCTTTTTTTTCTTGTGATCGTCTTTCTTGATTCATTTGGTATTAATTATCTTTGTTCCAACTACTTGATAATTGGAATTTTTGACGGTTTAGAATTTCATAAATGAAATCTCGTTGAAGTATAGTCTCTAAACCAACAATAATCCTTTCATGCAAAAATTTGTTTGTCACAAGTACAAACCCCTAAAATCTATAAACCGAAGTATTTAAACATCGGGTCGTTCTCCCTAGGATTTACAATAAAGTGTCTTGTTATTGGTTATGAGTTATTTTTGGGGTTTTGATGAGAGGCATGAAAGATAAATGGCAAGAAAGTAAACTAATGACTAAAAAGGTCTTGGCAAGGGTTGGTGGTCAAGGATCCCTATCCTAATCACTAACCACAATATGAGAATTGGTAAGGATTAATCTCATTAAATCATCCTCTAACTAGTAGTAAAGGAAAGTCAAATGAGCTATATCAATCCTAGTCCATAAGTCCTAACTCTCCACTAATTCAATTAGTGAGAATTAGAGTCAATGGCTCCCAATCATCAATTACTTGGACATTAGTAACGCAAGAGTTCCTAAGTTACCTTTCCAAGCCAAGAGTATGAAATTCTACTCTAAAATCCAACCAAGCATTTCATCAAACACTTGGAAGGCATAAAAGAAAAACATAGTAAAATTGCAAGAAAAGTAAATCTACACTACTCAATTGCAAGGAATTAAACAACAACAAATCAAATGAACACAATTATTATGAATTACCTCTAATTGAATTGAAAGAGAATAGGAGGAACAAAAGTAGATCCACAACAAAGCATAAGAACAACATAAAGGAAATTACAACAAAAGAATAGAGGAAGATGAATGTAACAACAAAGAATTGAAAGGTAGAAGTAGAAGAAAGCAAAGATTAAAACCTAGATCTAAGAACTAATCCTAATCCTAATCCTAATTCTAGAGAGAAGTGAGAGCTTCTCTCTCTAGAAACTACTTCTAAAACTAAACTATGACTAATGACCAAAAGTATGTAAAGTATGTAAAAGCATGTTGATTCCCCTTCAATCCTTGGCTTAAATAGCATCAGAAATGAGTTGGATTGGGCCCACAAGGCTTCTAAAATCGCTGGCCACGTGTTGCATTAAGTGGGTCATGTGCCACCATCGGCGCGTCCGTGTACCGTGCGCGTGCGCGCCCCTATGCGCGATGCAACTATGGAAAATATTATATTGTTTCGAAGCCCCAGATGTTAGCTTTCCAACCCAACTGGAACTGCATCATTTGAACCTCTGTAGCTCAAGTTATGGTCGTTTAAGTGCAAAGAAGTCGGCTTGACAGCTTTCCGGTTCTTTCATTTCTTCACGAGTTCTCCAACTTTTCATGCTTTCTTTCTTCATTCCCTTGATCCAATCTTTGCCTCCTAAACCTTAAATCACTTAACAAACATATCAAGGCATCTAATGGAATCAAGGTGAATTGAATTTATTTATTTTAAGACCTAAAAAGCATGTTTTCACTCTTAAGCACAATTAAGGGAGAAGTGATAAAACCATGCTATATTATTGAATAAATGTGGGTAAAAAGGTTATAAAATCCCCTAAAATCAATACAAAATAAACCCTACAAATGGGGTTTATCACTACTATAACTGAAAGATCTTTTTCAGTTATGAATATTGTGAAGAATGACTCAAAAACAAAATAAAAGATGAATTTCTTATTAATTGTCTTTTATTATATTGAAAAGAAAATTGCTGAAAATTTGATAGAGATTCTATATGAAAAATCGACCACTTCGTTAGTAAAAAGTACGCACATGTTTTTTACACTTTAAAATATAGGGCTATGCTACACATTCAAGTATTTTTTCATTTAAGTTTTATCCAAGTAAGTTCAACACCAACAAAAACCACTTTCATTAAAAGAGCGTCATTACACGCGCTTTATCTTCTTCTCCTCCCCCGCGCTTCTTCAAATTCACGTATACCTCCTCCTCCTCCTCCTCCTTCTCCTCCTCTTCCTCCTTCTTCGCGCACGCAGATTCTCCTTCTACTTCTCCTCCTCCTCCTTCTCCTCTTTCGTTATCGTCATCACCAACAACACCAATATTTTGCTAATGGATTATTTTTTCAATCAAATTTAATGAAATGCAATTGCTAAATTGAATTGAATTGAATTGAATGGACGCAGGTGTTCTGAATCTGAATTGAATTGAATTAATAATCTCTAAATTGTAGACAGAGGTGTTTCGAATTTGATTTTATATAATGGATTATGTTTCGTTCATTCTGTACTATACAATTGTTTCACCATGAGTACGTGTTCGGTTCATTATGCAGAAAGCTGTTTGAATTTGATTTTATATAGTGGATTATGTTTCGTTCATTTATTACTATACAATTGTTTCACCATGAGTACGTATTCGGTTCATTATGCAAAAAGCTGTTCGAATTTGAATTTATATAATGGATAATGTTCCATTCATTTAGTACTATACAATTGTTTTACCATAATAATATGTTCGGTTCATTATGAATTTAATTGAATTGAATTGATAATCTCTAAATTGTAGACACAGGTGTTTTGAATTTGTTTTATATAATGGATAATGTTATGTTCATTTCTGACTATAATTTTGGTTCATTTTTGTTTTGCACAATTCAAAACTCTTCCTCCTCATCTTCTACTGCTTCTTCACAGGGAGAGAAGGAGGAAAAGGAAAAAAATACAGCAGCAACAACAACAAAAGAATGACGATAAAGAGAAAACACATGAAGAAAAAGGAACGCGAAAAAGAAGGAGGAAAATGAGGAAGAAGAGGAACGCGAAAAAGAAGAAGACGCTCCGTGCGTAAACGAGCGTGAGAAGAAGAAGAAGAAGAAGAAGCGCGGGAGAAGAAGAAGAAGTGCGGGGGAGAAGAGAAGAAGAGAAGAAGCGTGTGGGAAGAAGAAAGTGGAAAAAGTGCGTGACCTAAAATTGTTTGGATGAACTTGATGCCAAAATTGTTTGGATGTGGAGAATATCTCTAAAATATATTCTCTATCAGTATAATTTTGTAATACATTTTATATTATATAATTTTTTGCATAATTTGTTAATATTATATATATTATTGACCCTCCATAATAATATTTTTGAATCCGTCTCTCTATATACACACATTATTAATTATATATATATATTATTAATATATTTTAATTCGTTTCGCTTCGTATTTTTAAAAAATATTAAAATATTAAATAAATATAATTTTACGTATTTAAACTTTAAAGAGATTCAATCAGTAACTAAGCAACAAAACACAATTCATTTCTGTTTAATTTACCAAATTTTATTTTTTGATGTTAGCTCACAAAAATTAATTTTCTTTCGATAACTTCAAGCCCACTTTGTTTCCTAATATTTGATCAAAAACAGCAATATTTAAACATATAATTTGATGATCAAACCTTTATCGTAAATTCAAAAAGAGAATCTTTAGAAATTGGATATGGTTGTGAAGAAAAAGAAGAAATGAACACTTTAATTGGTTTAAAATTTTTGTTAAGAGTTTTAAAATTAAATGACCAAGCCTCAGAAAATTTATTAACTATGGAGCTTCAATTTTTCTCTCTTATTCTTTTTCTTAACATTATGTACGAAAAGAAATAAAAAGAAGAGATAATTCTTAAGATTATTTATGAAGAAGAAAAAAAAAAGCAAAAAGTAGTTGAAAATAAAGAACCGTAAAAATTATAATGGTGAATCATTAAAATAAATAATAAAATATTATTATAATAAAATATTAATATACTAAAATATTATTATCTAAAAATATTATTATTAAATAAAATATTATTATTTATTTTTTTCGCATATTCAAAATCAACTTGTCAAACTAAGTTTAACCGCGTCACTCGGATTTTGCGAATCCTAACGTATAAAGTTTAAGAAATCTATTGTTAAAAATTTGGGTTGTTATAATCTACCTTCTTTAAAAAAAACTTATCCTCAAAATTTTAGTTACGTATAAAAAGTTACGAAAGATCCATCTTTAAGTGATCTATTTCCTTCAAACCATCTTAACGAAGAGAAGAATTCATTTCATACAGCAACAATCTCGCACACAATAATAGCCATGGAGATTATAACAGTTATGAAAATAATTGTGTCTCATACCAATTTATCGTGCGGAACTCGTTTAAATTATGCATGTTCGTTGCCATTAAAATCTTATCCACACCAAACAATTAACATTAAGATCTTCGGTCTTTAATATCTCAAATTAAGTACGAACATTTTTAAAATGAATGCTCATAGACATTCATACCAAATATTTCTTAAAAATACCTTACAGCATGAGATACACATGCAGAACATGTAGTGAAGCATGAATTATTAAGCAAGCTAAATCATCAAAAAAATCTAACAAGCT
>NC_029779.3:31379235-31398634 GCF_000817695.3 Arachis duranensis
TAGAGTATCTCTCACCTAACACTTTTATTTATTGTCATTAAGTTAGACATTTTAACGAGTTTTTTGTCACAAAAGTTTGTGCTTGAATTCATATTGAAACTTCCATCAATACTTGGACTTCTAATGAAATCCAAAATTTTTAGTTAAGTGCACCAAATTTTGATGAAGTTGTAAACAAGTTAGGAGTTTTCAAAATAGATCCTCACTTCTTATGTTAGGATTCTATAACTTGTTTTTACACCCGTCTTCTAGTTGGCTTTCATGATTTCATTCGGGTGACAAAATTTCGGAATTTTTCCTAAAATGCTAAATCCTCCTCTTAGATCCATTTTGGCTGCTGCACCATTCTTGAAAACCAAACTTTGAGGTTTCAACCTTAATGAGCCTTGATTGATGTTTTCAACCACTATCTCCCTCTCTCTTACTCTTCAACCCACGAAGAGTTCTAAGTTGACCATCTATTTCAAGCAAAACATATTCAAACGGACTAATAAAACTAAAAGATAAGATTTTTACCTACTCAAATTGTGTGTTGGATTGTGGTGACTTAGGAAGAGAGGCTTCCAACGGCTTTAACAATGTAACTTTCACTCCCTTTTATTCCTCTTGTATAATTTTAACCTCATGGCAATCTTCTTCAAGTTCGATTTGATGCGTGAGCATCATTTGTATATTTTTTGTGTGATTTATATGATTTTCTGTTGATTTGTTAGAGAATTTTAGTGGATTAATAAAATAAGTAACATGTTATGCATTGTTTGTTTTTTTTTAATCTAGTGTTAATTGGATTAACTCTAAAATAGTTATTAATCGGTTTTAATAATCTACTTTCTTCAATAAATCAGACATATATACTGAATGTGATCATAAATAATGTAGTAATAGTTAAATTCACCAACAAATATATTATTGTCACACTATAAAACAAATTAAATATAAAAGCTATTAGTACTTATAAATCTATAAAATCGCACTGTCTTTGATTCGTGCAAGGGTTTACTTATCAAATAAACCTAAACTATGAATAAAAAATCTTTATAAAATGGACCTAGTATCACCAGAAAGAATCATGGAAAATAATCAACCTACCTTATCATCCATGAGAACCATTTCTATGTAAGTCGTCTTATTCTTGTCAAATTTAGATAGGACTTTCCATAACCTTATAATTCTTACTTTTATTTTTCAAATTTTTTTATTACATAATCTACCATAGGTAACACTTCTAATAGAATCGTAGTTAATATCCTATAGGTATGAAAAATAATAAACAGAAGAAGATATATGTCTGAGGTACGAATTTTCTAGAAGATAAATAATTATAACAATTCACTATTACTCCTTATATATATACATATGCACTATATATATACATATATATACATACAGACACTAATTAAACAGAGTAATAATTAGCAAACATTTTCAATGGAAATACTTGCTACAATTAAATAAAATTTATGCAATTATATTTTATTAACCTTTATAATTAAAGATAATTTAAAAATTAAAGTTATTTAAAGATAATTTAAAAATTAAAGATAATTTAATTATCGATAAAATATTATTAAAGATAATTTAATTAAAGTTATTAACCTTTACACGGGTTAATGAAATGAGTTATATCAATTAAAATTAATTATCGATAATTGATATCAATTAATTGATTGTATTAATTTGTAAGATGAATAACGTATAAAAAATGTAACACCCCAAATTTTGAAAAGTTATTAATAAATTATTTATGATTCATTATATTATTTAAGATCATATTTTCGGAGATTTTTATAATATATAAGTTGAGTAAATTTTTATTTATTATTTACAGTTCTTATAATTGAAAAATAATGAGTATTTTATACACCTTAATTTTAATATATAGATTTTAACCTTATTTTATAAATGAAGGAGAATTAATCTAATTATCATTAATTTTCGTTGAATTAGTATTTATTCGAAAATAGATTTCAAGTTAATAATAAAATGGTATTTTAAAGATGGTTATTATATATTTAATTTGAATTTAGATTATTACTCTATACTTATGTTTTTATTTTAAATTACTACCTTGTCTTAATCCCTAAAATTTCCAATTTTACTACACAACACAAATCCTAATTTACCTTCACTAACCTAAACCTTACCCACACTAACACACACACGGGGTACCTAACCCACCCCTCACTCAAGTCACACACTTAGACTCAACAAGCACACACACACGCTGAAACAAACTGAAAGAAAAAAAGAAAAAGAAAGAAAAAAGGGGAAGAGGGAGGTCTTAGAGGGAGAGAGCGTCGGGGATGGGTGAGCTGCAACGGGGGAGAAGGGAAGAGAGAAAAGAGGGGACTCAAGAGAGAGGAAAGGCACTGGGGAAGGATAAGCTCGCCGCTGCTGTGGAGTATTGCTGCTCGCGCCGCCGTTTGTCCTTGCTGCCGTGAAAAATGTGGTTTGATAGGACCCTAAAGGTGGCATAATCCGAATTTTAGAGGAGATGTTGCCCAAATTTTTATAAAAATGGGAGATTTTATTTGAAATGGTTATTTAAAAAGATTTAGATTTTTAAGGATTTTATAAGTTGATTTTTGTTGTTGTTAAGAAAAGAGTTACGTTTTAGAGTTTGATTTATTTAGAAACGAATGAGTTATATTTTGAATCTGAATTATTGAAGAAAGTAATAAGTGGTAAGATGAGAATGAGTACAAGAATGAAGATGGATTTTTGAGTATGATTTTAATTTTGAATAATTGAATGACAATGAGAATGAATGTGAAAATGAGATTTGTATTTGATTGAGATACCTGGGTAGTAGCAAGGATGGTGGTTCGTCCCGCTTGCTTCAGGTCTATGTTTGAGATTTGATAATAATGATGATTGACTTAAACTGAATGAATGTATGTTTGAGATCCTGGATAGTAGCGGCAGTAGTGATTATCCCGCTCACTCCAGGTTGAGCTTTTAAACACCCACTTGGGTAGCAGCCGCAGTAGTGGCTATTCCACTGGCTCTGAGTTAAGCGGGTAGTAGTAAAGGGGTTGTAGCTCAAACCCACTTGCTCCGCAATGGCTGTTTCTATCCATGGTTAGCTACCAGGCAGGTTGCCTATATAACCGACAGATGATATCATCAGCCATAAGACAGGCATGCATCATATGCACTTGTATGCTTTGCTTGTGTTTGAATTTGTTTGGGTTTCCCTAATTGCTAAACTGTTATTAACTGCTATTTGAGCTATTTGCCATAACTGTTATCTATACCTGTGTTTTCCTTGTATGTTTTGCCTGTGTTTATTTCTGTTGTGGTACCTTCGAGTTTGGATATTGATGATGAGATGATAATTTGGTTGTGGAATTGTTTGAGTCGCTGAGTTAAAGGCTGTGGTTGATCATTCTCAGGAAACTTTTAATTTTTTTATAGTAAATACTGAGTTTGGAATTTCCGAATACTTAATCTTTGAGTTTGAAAAATAATTTACCTACTATATATCTTCTTATAACAAATTCTGAAAATCCGTGGTGAGACCATGTGATTAGGTTTTCACCCTTGTACAGGCTTCTCTTTTCAGGAAACGGACGAAGAAGCTTATGAAGAGTGGTTGAGTTTAGCTTATGCGATAGAAGATGTTTTAGTTTAGTTATTATTATTCTTCCCTCGCCATTAATATTATAATTTTTGCAAGAGGGATAGGAGTTTTGATATGTGAAGTTTATATATTAGAATGATGTATTTATATATATATTATTTGCAACTATTGTAGATTGTATTGAAAGGTATGGATGTATATTTGAAAATTTAGTTTAAGATTTAAACAGGCTCATATTTTAGTATTAAATATTTTAAAAATCGTCGTAATACCCGAATTAATCAGAGTGGTGCAGCCGAAAGCGTGACATTTGATAGTTAGGGTGTTACATTATGGTATCAGAGCGGTCCTTCCTGTAGAGCCTGAGGAATGGACCGACTATGCCTCAGTTGCATACTCTGAGTGTCTATCATGTGATAGGTCTTGTTTTGGTAAAGAGAGTTAGAACTTTATGCACATGACGGTCTACTGATTAATGCCGTTAGTCTTGCATTGCATAATTTCTGGTATTAATTTTGACCGACTTTACACTAGTGAATTATGTATGTGGAAGTACTAATGGGTTATCATAGATGATATACGAGTAATAGGTGACGCATATCGTGGTTTTGGAAGCATTAGAAATTAACTTTGAAGTTAATTCCGTTTCGGCGTATAATCCTTCATTCGTGCTTAGTTTTATCTTCTTCTCTATCAATTGCATTGGAATTCCTCATTTATTATTTCCTTCATGAAATTTGATTGATTCAATTGCCAACTTTATCTTACTATTCGTACATTGTCTTTGCTTAGTTCTGTATCCGGTTGTTACTTGAAACTTTTGGGATATTTACCCTTATCAATGTTAATAGCCATCTTTATGATATTTACCCTTATACTCCTTAACTTGATCTGGAATTTGTTCTGGTGCCATAAATGATTTACAAATCTCTAGAAACATTAACCATTGATTTTAGCTACCCTCACTTATGAGCTCTGTGTTCCTTTCTAACTGTTATTAACGGATGCGCTATGAATTGTGCCACGTTATGTGATGTATCATTAGTCTTTCTTTTCTTCATCTTGAAATCACTTGCTTCATTACTTTTTCAAAAGCAATATGAATTTTCTTACGCATAACCTAGTTGATAGTGTTCCTAGTTTTTCCTTTTTAATTCTTACAATGTGGTCTCTGATTTCGCATTCCTCTACATGAACTAAGAAACCCTTGAAGTGAGTTGAACCTGCATCGTTTGTCCTTTTCTAGTCAGGGGTTCCTTCTTGAAATTTTTTTTATTGATTGAGTTGTCTTTCTTTGTGCGTTTTGTATTCCTTTGGACCAATTGAAAACTTATTTGATAATTCATGCCTAGTGAGTTTTTGTTTGAATTCCCTTGATTTAAAGATCCTTTCTTCCATGGGCTGATTACATGTTTAGCACATCGTAATCTTCTTAAATGATTTTTGCGAGTTGGTTATTCCAAGTATACTTTCAAAATTTTGTTATCAACCATTTTGAAGAAGTTTTGAATTCTTTTAAAAAAATCAAGTTTTGAATCAACTTTTTAAGTTGCTGAGTTCCTTTTTAAACTTTTCGTTTCTATGAGTGACATGCTTTATGAATCCTGATTGAAATCCTTTGATTTAAGTTCCTTTCTTGAAATGAGTTAATTTTCTTCTTAACGCATCTTGATATTATTGAACATCCTTATAAAACTGTGATTTCAAGTATATTATTGGAGTTTTGTTTTAAACCTTTTTAAACAAGTTTTGATTTATTCTTATGCAAAGTTGTTCTTGACTTTGCATTCCTTTACTTGAGCAGTGCCTCTCTTTGATGTGATTTGAACTTGTTTTGATGCGATATAACCATCTATTAAAGTTTTAATAAAATCGCTTTCAATTCAGCCTACACTCCTTTACCTTATACTATGAAAATTTCTGTACGTGATTTAAACCTGTTCGATTGGTATCCTCTTTTCTTTTATGAGTAAAACTTTATCTCAGGTTTCCTTCCAACAAGATTGTAGTTTTCATACATGCTTGAAAAAGAAGAGAAAATACAATTTTACTCTTAGTCAAATTAATCTTTTCATTCACAAAGTTTGTGTAATCTATTTTCACTTGAATTTATATTGAGATAATGCCACATTTACGCTTTTATTAATATTTTGAAAGATGTTTGTTACCCATTTTCTCTTTCAAAACATGAAATAATTTTTCCTTAAGTTTTCCATTCTTTACGAACAGTGTATTCAAAAGTATTTTTAAACCATACTCTTGAGTTCTATAAGCTTTATCTTTGGTTTTGAACACTCTTTTTCTATGAACCTCATATTCTGAGACTCGACTTGATTTTGTATGAAACTATTGCTTTATTTTTCTTTTTATTATTCCTATCGAATGTCATTGACTCGGGAGTCATTCTTAAGATTGCTGAACTAATTTTCTTTCTGGCACTCTTCATTCCTTTTGCATCCCTGATTACTTGTGACCTCAACAACTCTTTCAAATTCTTGCGGATATTGTCTTTGTCGCTTGTCCTTTTTCTTAGGTTTAGTAACCTTCTGATTAAACTCGGAGATTTCTTTAATGTCACATGCGACCTTTACATATAGTAATGTGATGCGTTGGTTCTTTAAGAGCTGGTTTAAGAATATGGAAGGTGAAGCAGTAAGTGTGCAACATTATGGAGGTTGTGAGAGTTTTGCTCCTTGAGAAAGAATTGTGGATGATTAGGCTTGTGACAGGTTAGGAGGTTGTGAAGTGACTGATGGAGTTGGGAGGTTGAAGTTTTCAAGTTGGTATGAGGTCAATGCACAGGCGTTATCCTATTTGTTTACGTCAACCTATTTTCAAACTTTTGCCACCTCTATCGCCTTTATTTTCTCAAACACCTAACTAGAATACTTGCACCCTCTTATGCTTCAAGTTTTAGTAAAATAATAGCCCCATGTAACATCTTTGTTTTGAACCATCTTGTAATTTTTGCTCTAGACCACACTTTTTCCTTACACCAAAGATCTACGAGTTGTCCGGTATTTGAAAAATTATATACATATATATGCCAAGACCTCTGCTTTTCTAAAGCATACAAAAATAAAGTATTCAAAACTATTTTAGTATTTTGTGTATTAAGTTAATTTTCGCGGACGAAAATTTCTTCAAGTGGAGTAGGATGTAAGACCCCGAATTTTAAAAAGTTATTAATAAATTATTTATGATCAATTATATTTATTTAAGATTATATTTTCAAAGATTTTTATAATATATAAGTTGAGTAAATTTTTATTTATTATTTAGAGTTCTTATAATTAAAAAATAATGAGTATTTTATACACCTTAATTTTAATATATAGATTTTTAACCTTATTTTATAAATAAAAGAGAATTAATCTAATTATCATTAATTTTCGTTGAATTAGTATTTATTCGAAAATAAATTTCAAGTTGATAATAAAATGGTATTTCAAAGATGGTTATTATATATTTAATTTAAATTTAGATTATTACTCTATGCTTATGTTTTTACTTTAAATTACTACCTTGTCTTAATCCCTAAAATTCCCGATTTCACTACACAACACAAATCCTAATTTACCTTCTCTAACCTAAACCCTACCCACATTAACACACACACACACGGTACCTAACCCACCCCTCACTCAAGTCACACACTCAGACTCAACAAGCACACACACACACACAAACAAAATGAAAGAAGAAAAGAAAAAGAAAGGAAAAAGGGGGAAGAGATAGGTCTGAGAGGGAGAGAGCGACGGGGATGGGTGAGCTGCAACGGGGGAGAAGGGAAGAGAGAAAAGAGGGGACCTGAGAGAGAGGGAAGGCACTGGGGAAGGAGAAGCTCGCTGCCACCGTGGAGTACTGCTTCTTGCGCCGCCATTCGTCCTTGCCGCCGCCAACTGCGCCGTCGCGGAGGTGAGACCGATTCCGTCACCATCGCCGCGCCGTGCTACACGCCGTCGCCGCCACTGTTTCGTCACGAGTGAAGAACGCGCGAGGGAGGAAACAGAACCGCGAGGGAGCTCAGCCACAGAGAGAGGAGACGCGCGTCGAATCTGTCGTCGCCGGTCCGCCCAGCTGACCCATCGCCAAAACACGTCACCGTCTATGAAGCTGTCTTTGTCGCCGCTGTCGGAGGTCGCCATCGGAGCGCTAGCCTCCGCTCCACTTCTGTCATTCTTCTTCTTACATTGAGTTGCTCGCGCGTTGAAGCTCTTTCTGTAATCATTCTAGCTATCTGTGGTTAAGGACTTTGATGTATAGATGTTGTAGGGTTAATTTTATGGGTTTGCATGTCAAAAATTAAGGTTGTTGCTGAGTCACTGAAGCTCCTGGCCGCTGTCGGAGCTACTGCCGGTTAAGTTTGGGGTGGCTGGCGCGTCGTTCTTTTATTCCAGTAAGTGTCTCTATCTCAGAATCCTCGCCTTTGGTTTTCTGTTATGTGTTTTGAGGTTTTCACGATATTGATGTTTTAGGAGTTAATAATCGGGGTTGCATGTTGGGACTTAAAGATGTTTATGCTGTGGTAAAAGTGTGCGGGCTATGAATTGAAGCTGCTATTGACTTCGGGTCGAGAGGAAAGGAATTTCTTGAGTCATTTGGATTGTGGTTTGAACGTGTCGAGGTAGGGGCGTTTTCTTAAATTCATTTTACTTTAAAGAATTGTTATAAGTCGATAATAGCATGAAAAGTATATTTTTATAATTGCGTGAGTCTTATGGATTGAATTGAACTGTTTGGATAGCTGTGAATATTTATTTGATTGATTTATTGAATTATTGAGGAAGCTGGTTATTCTGATTTGCTGTTTTTGTTTGTTAAGTTGATCATTGTTCAATTACTGCGAGAGATTTAATGTTAGAATTTAGTTTAAATTTGAAAATGTTTGATTTTAGAAAAGATTCAAAACCGGAATTTTGTTTGATTTTGGAAAGCATTGATATTTGATGTCAGATTGGAAACGGGTTAGAAAATGTGGTTTGATAGGACCTTAAGAGTGGCATAATCCGAATTTTAGAGGAGATGCTGCCCAAATTTTTATAAAAATGGGAGATTTTATTTGAAATGATTATTTAAAAAGATTTAGATTTTTAAGGATTTTATAAGTTGATTTTTGCTGTTGTTAAGAAAAGGGTTACGTTTTGGAGTTTGATTTATTTAGAAACGAATGAGTTATATTTTGAATCTGAATTATTGAAGAAAGTAATAAGTGGTAAAATGAGAATGAGTATGAGAATGAAAATGGATTTTTGAGTATGATTTTTGAATAATTGAATGACAATGAGAATAAATATGAAAATGAGATTTGTATTTGATTGAGATACCTGGGTAGTAGCAAGGATGGTGGTTCGTCCCGCTTGCTCCAGGTTTATGTTTGAGATTTGATAATAATGATGATTGACTTAAACTGAATGAACGTATGTTTGAGATCCTGGATAATAGCGACAGTAGTGATTATCCCACTCGCTCCAGGTTGAGCTTTTAAACACCCGCCTGGGTAGTAGCCGCAGTAGTGGCTATTCCACTGGCTCTGGGTTAAGCGGGTAGTAGTAAGGGGGTTGTAGCTCAAACCCACTTGCTCCGCAATGAGTGTTTCTGTCCATGGTTAGCTACCAGGACATGTCGGGTTGGCTATATAACCGACAGATGATATCATCAGCCATAGGATAGGAATGCATCGTATACACTTGTATGCTTTGCTTGTGTTTGAATTTGTTTGGGTTTGCCTAATTGCTAAACTGTTATTAACTGCTATTTGACCTATTTGCTGTAACTGCTATCTATACCTGTATTTTCCTTGTATGTTTTGCCTGTGTTTGTTTCTGTTGTGGTACCTTCGAGTTTGGATATTGATGATGAGATGATGATTTGGTTGTAGAATTGTTTGAGTCGCTGAGTTGAAGGCTGTGGTAGATCATTCTTAGGAAACTTTTAATTTTCTTTTATAGTAAAGACTGAGTTTGGAATTTCCGGATACTTAATCTCTGAGTTTGAAAAATAATTTACCTACTATATATCTTCTTATAAAAAATTATGAAAATTTGTGGTGAGACCATGTGGTTAGGTTCTCATCCCTCTACAGGCTTCTCTTTTCAGGAAACGGACGAAGAAGCTTATGAAAAGTAGTTGAGTTTAGCTTATGCGATAGATCAGAAGATGTTTTAGTTTAGTTATTATTATTCTTCCCTCACCATTAATATTATAATTTTTACAAGAGGGATAGGAGTTTTGATATGTGAAGTTTATATATTGGAATGATGTATTTATATATATATTATTTGCAACTATTGTAGATTGTATTGAAAGGTATGGATGTATATTTGAAAATTTAGTTTAAGATTTAAACAGGCTCATATTTTAGTATTAAATATTTTAAAAATCGTCGTAATACCCGAATTAAAGTTGTCGTAATACCCAAACTAATCAGAGTGGCGCAGCTGGAAGCGTGACATTTGATAGTTAGGGTGTTACAAAAAATGTTGTGAAATTAATTATAATAAATTAATAATTAATAAATAAAAAATTAAAAGGAACTTTTTATTGCTTTTTAATGGCTACACGTTTTTATAATTTTTCTTTTTCTTTATCTTTTTCTTTCACATTTATTTCTTTTAATTTATTAGACTAAATCAATTATACTAATTATTTGTATTAACTAATTAAGTACTTTTTAATGGGTTATTATAACTGTATCTTTATACTATAGGTTAAAAATATTATAAAAAATATTTTATAAAAATTGTTAAAAAATAAATATTTTTAAAATGTATCCTTAAGACACAAATTAACTAAATTATTTTTTAATTTAATGTGTTTGATTCATTCCATTGTATTAATTATAACTAATCAATTATATAATTTGATTTGATTAGGATAAATATTTTATCATTTAATATTTTATTTAATTAATTAAATTACATTAATCATAACTTCAAATATTTAATTTAATTAGAGTAAATATCAAATTATTTTAAATTTTGTTTGATTATTAAACCAAATTAATTATAACTAATTTATTATTTAATATGATTGAGATAAATATTAAATTATTTAATAAATAATATATAAAACAATGAAATAAATGAACTTAATTAATTCAATTTATTATCTTATTATTTTATATATCCCTTTTCTTCTTCTCTATTTTATATTTCAGGTACAATATTTGTAATTTGTAATTTTTGTTTTTTATCTTAATTTTGCTAATATTTTTTTATGATTTTGTTTTATATTAATTCTTTTTTTATTTATTTTGATTGGTATTATTATTTTATTTAAACATAATTTAAATTTTTTGTAATATTTTTATAAAAGTTGATTAGTAGGTTTTTTTTTAAATTTTTTTTTGAAATTTTTTTAATAAGATTGTATTTTGATTTTTCTCTTTCATCCTTTGTATTAATTAATTATATTAATCTTTTATTGCAATACATTTTTTATCTATTTCACACATTATCTTTTCTATCTTCTTTTACTTTTTTAATTGCTATTTTTGCTTTATTTTTAATTATTTATTTTATTTTTACTTCTCATATATAGATTTATTATAATTCATCATAGTTTTTTTTAATTTAAGTGATTTTGTAGGGTTATATTTTACCATTGATGCTTTTATTTTGTTTAGTATTTTTTTTAGTCCGTGTTTAATATGTTTAATATAATAATATGTAAATATCTATTCTATTATATAAAAACTAAATTTCTGCACTTAATGATAAAACTGTCGTGGCATGTTTCTGATGATATTTTTCAGTTTATTTCTTTTAACTCAATAAATTCAATTTATGATAATAAATTAATTATATCAACTAATTGATTTGGTTAATTATTTAAATATTATACCATTTATTATAATTTATATCAATCAATTAATTGTAATTCAAATTGAATGATTATTTTGTTACGAAATTATTATTTCCTAATCTATTTATAGACAATACATATATTAATTATAATCGCAAATTAAGCTATTTTACATTAAATAACTTATATAATGATCATCTCATTTATTATCATAAATGCGGAATTAAATAAGTCATTATTACTTTTAATTTAGAATTAAATGAGAATAAAATCAGAGATACTATTTTATTTGACCTTTAGGGTTTAATGAGTGTCATATTCAGATATAAATAGTGACTTCCAAATTTTGATCTCCAACATATCAAAGCCACAACCGTAACTCATTTTCCATAAAAGGAATTGCGATTCAACTCTATTAGGGATACAAAAGGTTTTTAAAGAACAAGGGAATGGTCTGAATTTGCACTAATTCTAAATGTTCGAACTTATGATGTTGTTTCAGTTGGTTGTCATTACGAGAATGACTCTAATCTATATGTGTCTAATGACTAGAATAGATTGAATATTATTTAAGTAATTTATTTCTAATATTGATATTTGATTAAATTAGTTTTAAAGAAATTTAAATTGTTGACTCAATTTATATATTATGACTATTCTTTTTTAATATATTATTTTTATTTTTTTTAAGTGCTAATAGCCTTTATATTTAATTTGTTTGATAGTGTGATAATAGTCAATATATTTGTTGGTAGATTTAACTATTACTATATTATTTATGATCATATTCAGTATATATGTTTGATTTATTGAAGAAAGTAGATTATTAAAATCGATTAATAACTATTTTAGAGTTAATCTAATTAACACTAGATTAAAAAAATAAAAAATATATAATATATTATTTTTTTTATTAATTAAATAAATTTTGACCGAGATATTCTTTTTATTTATTTCATATACTTTTAATTCCCAAATATACTGTCTATACGGATAAGAACAATCAGATTTCATTACTTTGCTTGAATTCATCATTTAATATTTTGTTGAATATGGGGATATTCAATGTGATATAAACAGAAATATATATTAAATTGATTAAAAAAATTTAAAAATAATTAGAAAGATATAATTCTAATATATATTAGTCACCAAAATTCTAATATATATATATTGTTTTGTACGATACGTAAATATCTACACAAATTTATTTTTATAGTAGATTTAGAATGTATGATTGAAAAAAAATTAATTTTTCGTTTGTCATAGTAAATAAATATGCACAAATTAAAGAGCTGAATAATGACATAATTAAAATAAAATTCCATTTACAGTAATAAATATACATATACATAAATATACATAAAGAGAAAATTATTTTTAAATTAATTTAAATTATAATTTTGTAAAAAAGTTTTATTGTTGTTGACTGCTTATAAATAATTCAATATTGAATCTCTTCTACACTGTGTGAATTAAATTTCTAAACTTATCGATATGAAAATACATTTTCATTTCTTCGTCTTCTTACCTATTATTTTCCTGGGTTTTGGTATGTACCGAATTTATTAAAATAATTCAATATAAAATTTAGCTAACATACTATGAAATTCTGTGTAGATATTGTCTTAAGATAGGAGAAAAAAATATTTAAACTGGAGATATAAAAAAAAAAGAGCATCTTTAAATCTTGTTTGTTAAAAATAAAGATACACAGACAAAAAAAAAATTTAAAAATTATTTTTATTTTCATCTTTTGTCACTATCCTCAGCAAACTAACTTCTTCTACCACTATTCTTGAGTGTTGACCATTAAAGTTTTTGGCTCTATACATTATTATGTCTCCTATTGAGTGGAAAAAAAAATATAAATTTTTGTTTCTCAAATAAAATCTTTTTCTTTTCTTAAATTTTTGTCCATTTCCTTCTTTTTAAATATCTTTGTTCTTGTATTTGTATTTCTATTTTTTTGTCTATATTTTTCTTTTAGAACAAATAGAATCTAAGGACACGTGTCAAGATTATTCTCAATAGAAGTTTTAAATTTTTTATTTTAATACACGTCTAAAAAATGTATTAAAAATTTAAATTTTTATATATTTTTCAAAAAAAATTTTTCAAATTAGTAATAGCATATATTTTGCTAAATCCTTTATGATTTTAGTTATAACATGTTTTGTTTTTAGCAATTGTTATATGATTTTAAATTCTTGGCTAATAACCTAACAGAAGGAGGAATAGGATGCGTAGGTATTTTGAGTGGGGACTATTGTCCAGACCTTCAGGCATGTTTGAAGGCTTGCAAGTTTTTTCATTCTAACGATTTGATTTTGGCAGAATGTTTTCCAAAGTTTGGATGCCTTTGTACTTATGTAAATCCAGATCCAACTAAACCATGTCCACCTCATATGATAAACTAGAACAGTCATATACATTATATTATTTAGTTGTTTATCCTTTTTTGGGTGGCGTTCTAATAATGGTAAACAAAATAATGATGACTGTATTATTATATTATCTATCTATCAAAATAATAATTAAACATTGGCTGTACTGTGATTTATAAATCCTTGCCTTTCTCATTTTACTATCATATGATAATTTTATTTTATCGTTAAATATTTTAATCAAAGAAAATTCTGAGTTTTATATTTGTTAGGGTCTTTCATTGACGATAGACACTTTAGTTTGAATTTTTTTCCTCTGAGTAATAAAAAGGTCATATCCTATACTAAACACAAATTGGATAATTGGATATGACTAGATACATATATATGTTGTTGTTAATGGTCACAAAATACTCTTAATTGCACTAATTGCATTGTGTTTATAGCTAAAGTCGTCGTGGACCAAATAAAAGTTAAGGCGAATTTTGTTTATTAAGAATAAACATATGTTCCTAAGGACATAGTAATTTATGCTATCGTTAAAGTAAAACATTGTATAAATAACTGACAAATTTATCCACCGAATTTGAGAGAAAGAAATGTGATTAATTTATACTGACTTTACTATGATAAATTTTAATAGTAAAAAAAAATTACTAAAATATCTTGCTGGTAAGACAAAAATATTTTTTTTTAAAAATTGACAGAAAATTTACAATTAGAGTTGGTGATATATGAACATTTTCTCTCCGTTATGCAAAAATGAAGTGATTATAGTAGAAGCAGGAAGAGAAAGTGCATCTAGATATTCAAAATGAGACCAGCTAGGACAAAACATCTTATCAAAATTCGATTTAATATAGATTAAACCAATATTTTCTCAAAATTTTTTTCCATTTATTATAAACAAAGAATATGAAATATGTTTAAAGTTATTTAATCTTGGTCGAAGTCTTGGCATAATAGCAATTCATTTGTGGCTGAGATCTTGACATAATAGCAATTTATTTGTCTCATGAGTAACTACATCCGATTCAAAACTTAGTTGAGACCTAGTAATGAATAGAACCCTTAAAATATTGTATGTGTGTGAGTGTATAGTATGTGTAAATTTATATTATAGAGTAAAGTATTGTTTTTGTCCCAACGTTTGGGGCAAGTTTTAAAGTTGTCCCTAATGTTTCAATTGTCTTATTTAAGTCCCTAACGTTTTAAAACTGACTCAATGTTGTCCTCACCACTAGAAAATTAGTTATTACAGACGGATATTTCTAACGGATTTTATCCTACGGAAATACAGACGGAATTTCATAGGGATTTTTTTGTCGAAAAATTAAAAAAATGAATCAGTATAAATTACAGACGGAAAATAGAATCCGTCGATAATTTTATCGGTAAAATTAATTTTTTTTCGTGGGAAATAGTTATAGACGAAAAATCTGTCTGTAATTAAATAGGTAAAATACTACTTTTTATTAAATTATTATAGACAGAAAATCCGTCTGTAATTTAAAATTTTCCGTCGGAAATATTAGAATAAAGATGTGAGGATCGCGTTTATACCACTTCATTTCACACCCCAGTCACGCGATTCCACACTCATCCCTTTTGAGTGCTTCATCGGCGGCGCTATCAGCCTTGCTCTGCTGTCTCACCGAACCTCCATTGCACTCAACTTCCATCGGCTTTGCTCGCATGGCTCCTTTCCGTCGCACCCCTTCTGTCGGTCTTGCTCGCATCGCTCCTTTTCGAACCCTAATGTGTGTTTCTCTCTTCGTTCTCACCACTAGTGCTTGCTCTTTTCCGTGTGTTGCTGTGTTTCTATCTTCGATCTTGCCTTGGTTGTGCAGGTAACCCTAATCTCCTTTCTCTTTCATCGCTGTTTTCTTTCTTTCTATACCATTGTTAACTCTAATTATATTATCCTATGTTCCATTGCTAACTATGATTCTATTTCCTATTCTATGATAATTTTAACGTCAGCGATTATGATGAAGATATAAAGCAGGTTCTAATACTTAATAGTTTGATTTGATAATAGTTTGATTTGATAATAGTTTTATTTTTTCTAAAAGAATCCAAGATTGTATAAAAATGAATGTGATTTTGATCTTACAACATTGGATTCATGTTATATTTGGAGTTTCCTAAAATCATAAACTCTTTACAGGAAAAGATACTAATGATACTGATATGGAAAAGAAGGGTAGTTGGTTTTCTGCAATAACGAGGGTTTTCACACATCACTCTAAGGAGAAGCAAGTACCTAATGTAAGTGATTTTATTTATATTTGTTTATTTATTTATGATGTGAAAAATCTTGATCCTGTTTGGCATGTTCTTGATTTTTCTTTTTGTTGTTGTTAGGTTTGGTTTTCTTGTTAATGATAGAGACTTGTAGTAGTATTAAAATACTTAATCATTTCTAATATTTTGAAATTTTGGGATTCTGGTCTATAAGAATGTAGATGAATATAATTATGTTGTATAAAGTCATAAACTAAAAGGATTTGATAGATGCCAATTAAGTTGTTTCATAATCAGTAATAGAAAATTTTAAATGTAGAAGACAGAATACTAATGTTTTTATGCTCATTTTCTATATGGAAAGGAAGCAAAATATGCAAACTAATGTTTATTTTGTTTGAAATCAATCATCATAGAACTCTGTATTCACTCTTTAAAATTTGCAACAAGCTCTTTTTACAACATGCAAGATTATTAACAAGTTCACGAGTTGTGTCATATGATTGAAGTTTATCTAAGCTCTGAGATTTGGTGAACTTTCGAGTTTGATAACCTTGCCAATATAATAGGATTCGGAGAACAAAAGCTTGAAAGATAAGAAGAAGAAAGGCCTAGGAAAACTAAGGCATGGAGAGACCAATTCATTCATCCCCCTCTTCAGAGAGCCAAGCAGCATTGAAAAAATCTTTCGCGACTTCGAAAGAGAGCAACAATTACTATCTGTAAGGCCTCCAATGCCTCTCGAGCAACCAAAACCAGCCCCTGTTGTCCCTCCTAGAGCTGCTTCTCCAAGGGCTCCTTCTCCGAGGGCTCCATCTCCAAGAGCTGCGTCTTTTAGTAAGTTTCGAGTTTCTTTTAGTTTTGCTTCCTGCTTTCTTGTTGCGACTACATTTGAGTTGAGTTGAATGGTATGTTCTTGATAGGTTCAATGAAGAAATGATGGAGTCGCTTTTTGGATATAATACTGCTCAAGAAAAATCTAAACCCAAAATGAAGAAAGAATCTCGTGAACAAACTCCTCAATATATTCAGATCATTGAACCAAAGAAAGCATAGAATTTGTCAATTCTGTTGAGAGCATTGAATGTACACTAGAAGAAGTTCGTGATGCACTCCTTGAAGGTGGTTTTTTCTTCCTCATTCAATTATATATTTTACTTGCATTAATTCTTATAATTTTGTATTGGTGATAGGAAATGAAATACCTCCAGAATTCCTAAACACTTTGTTGAAGATGGCACCAAGTCAAGAGGAAGAACAAAAGCTCAGACTCTTCACAGGGGACCTACACATGCTTGGACCCGCTGACCGATTCTTGAAAGCCATTGTCGACATTCCACTTGCCTTCAAACGAATTGAAATACTACATTACATGTGCACTCTTTCTGATGAACTCATTACTACTAGAAATTCTTTTGGAGTTTTGGAGGTAATATATATTATTTTTATATTTTAAAAATATCAATTACAATATTTGATATTTAATTACAAGCTATTTTGAAAGCTATCAAATACTGTACCTTATACAAGTTCAAGTCACCAAGGAAATTATTTATGTAGTGATTATGGAGACAATGAACTCGTACATAAAATAATTTATTGAAACAAGATTTAATATGTACATAAACATAGAAGTAGGAGATATCTGAAAATGGAACAACTTCTAATGATAACAGAATCAAACGCAATATATTAAGTTGCTGATAAATGACAGAGGTGCATTTATGTTGAAGGTAGTGATACAATATTACTCCTATTTGGTTGGCTTATGCAGAACTTCCAGAAAATATCAAACGCCTAATGGGAGGGAATGAGGGAATGAGGGGTGTTATGTTAGGCCAATTTTCTTTTGCCAAAATTTAAAAGTAGAATGTGTTTATCAATCTCTACTAATCATGATTTTCTTACTATACTTTCAGGTACATAGATGGCCAAGAATGGGAGAGCATAGATTCATAGGAATGAGAACTCAACATCAAAACCTGACTAGAAAATGTGAAGCTATAGTTATTCTTGTTCTTTATGGTCTTCTGGTGCACGAAATTGCAATCACACTTTTGCAATTCCGCACAACTAACCAGCAAGTGCACTAGGTCGTCCAAGTAATACCTTACGTGAGTAAGGGTCGATTCCACGGAGATTGTCGGCTTGAAGCAAGCTATGGTTATCTTGTAACTCTTAGTCAGGAGATCAATAATTCTCAGGTTTAATTGTGAAAAGTAGAAGAACATGAAATAAATACTTGTTTTGCAGTAATGGAGAACAGGTTGAGGTTTTGGAGATGCTCTATCTTTTGAATCTCTGCTTTCCTACTGTCTTCTTCTTCATACACGCAAGGCTCCTTCCATGGCAAGCTGTATGTAGGGTTTCACCGTTGTCAATGGCTACCTCACATCCTCTCAGTGAAAATGTTCAACGCGCTCTGTCACAGCACGACTATTCATCCGTCGGTTCTCGATCATGTTGGAATAGAATCCAGTGATTCTTTTGCGTCTGTCACTAACGCCTCACAATCGCGAGTTTGAAGCTCGTCACATTCATTCAATCCCTGAATCCTACTCAGAATACCACAGACAAGGTTTAGACCTTCCGGATTCTCTTGAATGCCACCATCAATTCTAGCTTATACCACGAAGATATTCTGATTAAGGAATCCAAGAGATATCTACTCAATTTAAGGTAGAACGGAGGTGGTTGTCAGGGACACGTTCATAGGTGAGAATGATGATGAGTGTCACGGATCATCACCTTCATCAAGTTTAGGAACAAGTGATATCTTAGAATAGAAGTGATAAACCCCATTTGTAGGGTTTATCTTGTAGTGATTTTAGGAGATTTTATAACCTTTTACCTACATTTATTCAATAAAATAGCATGGTTTTATAACTTCTCCCTTAATTGTGCTTAAGAGTGAAAACATGCTTTTTAAGGTCTTAAAATAAATAAATTTAATTCACCTTGATTCCATTAGATGCCTTGATATGTTTGTTAAGTGATTTAAGGTTTAGGAGGCAAAGATTGGATCAAGGGAATGAAGAAAGAAAGCATGAAAAGTTGGAGAACTCATGAAGAAATGAAAGAACCGAAAAGCTGTCAAGCCGACCTCTTCGCACTTAAACGACCATAACTTGAGCTACAGAGGTCCAAATGATGCGGTTCCAGTTGGGTTGGAAAGCTAACATCCGGGGCTTCGAAACGATATAAGATTTGTCATAGTTGCATCATTCATAGATGTGCGCACGCGCACAGTACACGGACGCGCCGATGGTGGCACATGATCCACTTAATGCAACTCGTGGCCAGCGATTTTAGAAGCCTTGTGGGCCCAATCCAACTCATTTCTGATGCTATTTAAGCCAAGGATTGAAGAGGGATG
>NC_029779.3:31401500-31403415 GCF_000817695.3 Arachis duranensis
GTCTGTGGTATTCTGAGTAGGATTCAATGATTGAATGACTGTGACGAGCTTCAAACTCCTGAGGGCTGGGCGTTAGTGACAAACGCAAAAGAATCATTGGATTCTATTCCAACCCGATTGAGAACCGACAGATGATTAGCCGTGCTGTGACAGGGCGCGTTGAACATTTTCACTGAGAGAATGGGAGGTAGCCATTGACAACGGTGAAACCCTACATATAGCTTGCCATGGAAGGAGCCTTGCGTGCTTGAAGAAGAAGACAGTAGGAAAGCAGAGGTTCAGAAGATAGAGCATCTAACCTCAACCTGTTCACCATTACTGCAAAACAAGTACTTATTTCATGTTCTTTTGCTTTTTACAATCACCCCTGATAATTATTGATATCCTGACTAAGAGTTACAAGATAACCATAGCTTGCTTCAAGCGGACAATCTCCGTGGGATTGACCCTTACTCACGTAAGGTATTACTTGGACGACCCAGTGCACTTGCTGGTTAGTTGTGCGGGATTGAAAAAGTGTGATTGCAATTTCGTGCACCAAGTTTTTGGCGCCGTTGCCGGGGATTGTTCGAGTTTGGACAATTGACGGTTTATCTTGTTGCTTAGATTAGGACTGTTTTATTTTTGTTGGTTTAGAGTCTTTTATTTGAGTTTAGTTTCATATTTTAAGTTTGGTGTCTTCCTTGTGTTTTCCTTTAAGTTTTCAAAAATTTGTGTTCGATTTTCTAAAAAATTTTAAGTTTGGTGTCTTTTGTGCTTTTATTCACTTAAAAATTTTTCAAAAATTTGTTCTTGGTGTTCATCTTGACATTCAAAGTTTTCTTGTTTGTTCTCTTCGTTTTGATCTAAAATTTCTAAGTTTAGTGTTGATTTGTTGTTTTTCTCTTCCCTCATTAAATTTTAAAAAATAAAAAAAAATATCCTTTCCTTATTTTACTCATAATTTTCGAAATTTTGCATTAAATTAGTCAAAGATTTTCAAAATCATATCTTTTTTTTTAGTCAAGTCAAAATTCTAATTTCAAAAATTGATCTTTTCAAATCTTTTTCAAAAATCAAATCTTTTTAATTTCTTCAATCATATCTTTTTCAAAATAGTTTTCAATCATATCTTTTTAATTGCTAATTCCAAAATCTTTTTAATTAATTAATTAATTTAGTTTTTAATTTGCTTTGATTTTATTTTCTTTTAGTTTTCGAAATTTTATTTTATTTTTCATTTATTTTATTTTGTTATTTTCGGTCACTTTTAATTAAATAAAATAAAAAAATTTTACTTTACTTGTGAATCCATATCATATTCCCTTTCTCCATCATGGACCTAAGTTGAATTGAGCAGTCCAGAAGGACTCTGGGGTCATATGCTAACCCCATTACATCTGCATATGGGAGTAGCATCTGTATACCTCCCATTAAAGCAAGCAGCTTTGAGCTAAACCCTCAACTCATTATCATGGTGCAGCAAAATTGCCAGTATTCTGGTCTTCCACAAGAAGAACCTACTGAGTTTCTGACACAGTTCTTACAAATTACTCAGTACATGATAAAGAGGTGGATCAGGATGTCTACAGATTATTGCTGTTTCCATTTGCTGTAAAAGATCAAGCTAAGAGGTGGTTGAATAACCAACCCACAGCAAGCATAAAAATATGGAGACAGTTATCAGACAAATTCCTGAATCAATTTTACCCTCCAAAAAGGATGACACAGCTAAAGCTAGACATCCAAGGCTTTAAACAAGAGGATAATGAATCCCTTTATAATGCCTGGGAGAGGTACAGAGGTATGCTAAGAAAATGCCCCTCTGAAATATTTTCAGATTGGGTACAGTTAGACATCTTCTACTATGGGCTTACAGAAAAAGCTCAGATGTCTTTAGACCACTCAGCTGGTGGATCTATACACATGAGGAAGA
>NC_029779.3:31403915-31405292 GCF_000817695.3 Arachis duranensis
AAGCAGTTCAACTGAGGAGTGGGAAGACATTGAATGTATCAACTCAAAGCAGCAGAAAGCTAAGAAAGGAACAACTGATAGAGGATGACCAACCAACTACCCAAAATCCCTCTGAGGATAGTAAGAGCCCAGAGAGGAATGATTTTGGCGTTCAAACGCCAGAAAAGGGTAAGAAAGTGGCGTTAAACGCCCAATGGGTAGCCACTTCTGGTGTTCAAACGCCAGAAAAGGGTTGCAATCTGGCGTTAAACGCCCAAAAAGCACCCAATCCTGGCGTTCAAACGCCACAAAGGGGTCAGACACTTGCAAGTGCTGATAACAACCCCCTTAACCAGGCTTCTCCAACCACTTCTGTAGGAAATAAACCTGCAGCAACTAAGGTTGAAGAATATAAAGCCAAGGTGTCTTATCCTCAGAAACTCCACCAAGCGGAACAGGATAAGCAATTTGCCCGTTTTGCAGACTATCTAAGGACTCTTGAAATAAAGATTCCGTTTGCAGAGGCACTTGAGCAAATACCTTCTTATGCTAAGTTCATGAAAGAGATCTTAAGTCATAAGAAGGATTGGAGAGAAACTGAAAAAGTTTTTCTCACTGAAGAATGCAGTGCAGTCATATTAAAGAGCTTACCAGAGAAGCTTAAAGATCCTGGAAGCTTTATGATACCATGCACATTAGAGGGTACTTGTACCAAGAAAGCTCTATGTGATCTTGGGGCAAGTATCAACCTAATACCTACATCCACTATCAGAAAGCTTGGCTTGACTGAAGAAGTCAAACCAACCAGGATATGTCTCCAACTTGCTGATGGCTCCATTAAATACCCATCAGGCATAATTGAGGACATGATTGTCAAGGTTGGGCCATTTGCCTTTCCCACTGACTTTGTAGTGCTGGAAATGGAGGAGCACAAGAGTGCAACTCTCATTCTAGGAAGACCTTTCCTAGCAACTGGACGAACCCTCATTGACGTCCAAAAAGGGGAATTACCCCTGAGAGTCAATGAGGATGAGTTCAAGTTGAATGTTGTCAAAGCTATGCAGCATCCAGACACATCAAATGACTGCATGAGCACTGATATTATTGACTCTTTGGTGGAGGAGGTCAATATGGCTGGAAGTCTTGAATCAGAGCTAGATGACATCTTTAAAGATGTTCAGCCTGATCTGGAGGAACTAAAGAAAATAAAAGAAATTCTGAAAATTCCTCAGGAAGAAGATAAGCCTCCTAAATCCGAGCTCAAGCCACTACCACCATCCCTGAAATATGCATTTCTGGGAGAAGGTGACACTTTTCCAGTGATCATAAGCTCTGCTTTAAATCCACAGGAAGAGAAAGCACTAATTGAAGTGCTAAGGACACACAAGACAGCTCTTG
>NC_029779.3:31407799-31408192 GCF_000817695.3 Arachis duranensis
GAGTTACTTGCAGTGGTTTATGCCATTGACAAGTTCAGATCTTATTTAGTAGGATCAAAAGTGATTGTGTACATTGACCATGCTTCTCTTAAATATATACTCACAAAGCAGGATTCAAAACCCAAGCTCATAAGATGGGTGTTGCTTCTGCAAGAGTTTGATATAGAAATAAGAGACAGAAAAGGGACAGAGAATCAAGTAGCTGATCACCTGTCCCGGATAGAACCAGTAGCAGAAGCATCCTCCCTCCTACTGAGATCTCTGAAACCTTTCCGGATGAGCAATTATTTGCTATTCAGGAAGCTCCGTGGTTTACAGACAGTGCAAACTATAAGACTCAAGGTTCCCCTTCTGTAACCATGGAAAGGAAGCATGAAGAGCTTCTCTCAAAAC
>NC_029779.3:31409260-31410610 GCF_000817695.3 Arachis duranensis
TTTGATGTGGTGACAATACTTTTTGTTTTCTGAATGAATGCTTGAACAGTGCATATGTCTTTTGAATTTGTTGTTTTAAGAATGTTAAAATTGTTGGCTCTTGAAAGAATGATGGAAAAGGAGAAATGTTATTAAGGATCTGAAAAATCATAAAAATGATTCTTGAAGCAAGAAAAAGCAATGAAAAGCTTGCAAAAAAAAAAGAAAAAAAAAGAGAAAAAGAAAGAGCAAGCAGAAAAAGCCAATAGCCCTTTAAACCAAAAGGCAAGGGTAATAAAAAGGATCCAAGGCTTTGAGCATCAGTGGATAGGAGGGCCTACAGGAATAATATCCTGGCCTAAGCGGCCAAACCAAGCTGTCCCTAACCATGTGCTTGTGGCGTGAAGGTGTCAAGTGGAAACTTGAGACTAAGCGGTTAAAGTCGTGATCTAAAGCAAAAAGAGTGTGCTTAAGAACCCTGGACACCTCTAATTGGGGACTCTAGCAAAGCTGAGTCACAATCTGAAAAGGTTCACCCAGTTATGTGTCTGTGGCATGGATGTATCCGGTGGTAATACTGGAAAACAGAGTGCTTTGGGCCACGGCCAAGACTCATAAAGTAGCTATGTTCAAGAATCATCATACTTAACTAGGAGAATCAATAACACTATCTGAGTTCTGAGTTCTTATAGATGCCAATCATTCTAAACTTCAAAGGATAAAGTGAGATGCCAAAACTATTCAGAAGCAAAAAGCTACTAGTCCCGCTCATCTAATTGGAGCTAAGTTTCTTTGATAATTTGAAGTCTATAGTATATTCTCTTCTTTTTATTCTATTTTGATTTTTAGTTGCTTGGGGACAAGCAACAATTTAAGTTTGGTGTTGTGATGAGCGGATAATTTATACGCTTTTTGGCATTGTTTTTAGTATGTTTTTAATATATTTTAGTTAGTTTTTATTACATTTTCATTAGTTTTTAGTTAAAATCACTTTTCTGGGCTTTACTATGAGTTTGTGTGTTTTTCTGTGATTTCAGGTATTTTCTGGCTGAAATTGAGGGACCTGAGCAAAAATCTGATTTAGAGGCTGAAAAGGACTGCAGATGCTGTTGGATTCTGACCTCCCTGCACTCGAAGTGGATTTTCTGGAGCTACAAAAGCCCAATTGGCACGCTCTCAATTGCGTTGGAAAGTAGACATTCTGGGCTTTCCAGCAATGTATAATAGTCTATACTTTGCCCGAGATTTGATGGCCCAAACTGGAGTTGTAAATCAGCTTCAGAATTCCCGGCGTTTAACGCCGGAACTGGCACAAAAATTTGAGTTAAACGCCCAAACTGGCATAAAAGCTGGCGTTTAACTCCAGAAAAA
>NC_029779.3:31410848-31415568 GCF_000817695.3 Arachis duranensis
ATCATCATTCTCACCTATGAACGTGTGCCTGACAACCACCTCCGTTATACCTTAGATTGAGTAGATATCTCTTGGATTCCTTAATCAGAATCTTCGTGGTATAAGCTAGAATTGATGGCGGCATTCAAGAGAATCCGGAAGGTCTAAACCTTGTCTGTGGTATTCTGAGTAGGATTCAAGGATTGAATGACTGTGACGAGCTTCAAACTCCTGAGGACTGGGCGTTAGTGACAAACGCAAAATAATCATTGGATTCTATTCCAACCTGATTGAGAACCGACAGATGATTAGCCGTGCCGTGACAGGGCGCGTTGAACATTTTCACTGAGAGGATGGGAGGTAGCCATTGACAACGGTGAAACCCTACATACAGCTTGCCATGGAAGGAGCCTTGCGTGCTTGATGAAGAAGACAGTAGGAAAGCAGAGGTTCAGAAGATAGAGCATCTCCAAAACCTCAATATGTTCACCATTACTGCAAAACAAGTACTTATTTCATGTTCTTTTGCTTTTTACAATCACCCCTGATAATTATTGATATCTTGACTAAGAGTTACAAGATAACCATAGCTTGCTTCAAGCCGACAATTTCCGTGGGATCGACCCTTACTCACGTAAGGTATTACTTGGACGACCCAGTGCACTTGCTGGTTAGTTGTGCGGGATTGCAAAAGTGTGATTGCAATTTCGTGCACCAGTCTCCCTTCCCAAGTCACCATCCAACACAACATTCAAGTGGGTAAAATTCTTATCCCTAAGCTTTACTTTCTCGCTTGAATATGGTTTAATTGAAAATGATGGTCAACTTAGAGCTCTTTGTGGAGTCAAAAGTATAAGAGAGTTGTGTAGTGGTTGGAAACATCATTCTAAGCTCATGACAGTTGTAAGCTCAAAATTCAAGAGCAATGGTTTGTGTGGAACCAAATGGCATGGGTCTAGGAAGTTGTTTGGAAGCTTCTTTGAGAATTCCAAGGCCATACCACCCGGATGGAATAATGATGATCAATCTAAGGACGGGTGTCAAAACAAAGTGTGGGATCCCAGATCGCACAATGAAAATCAAATTTGGGAGCTCATGGTTTGTGGAGAACTCCATCAAAGCTTGAAGATATTGAAATTGAAGAATGGAGCTTATTGGAGATTCAAGCATTGGTGGAAGTTCCAAGATGATTACAAGCACAAGCCACCTTGATAAGAAGCTCCCCATAAGTCCAACTTAAGGACAATAAATAAAAGTGCTAGGTGGGAGACACCCCGTCATGGTAAACTCTTTCCATACTCTTTTAGTTTTAGTGAATTGAGTTGCCATTGTAGGTAGATTCTCATTTTCATTTTTATCTTTTGTAAATATTGGTAGAATTAGTTTAATTTCATGTTTTTATTGGTTTGTTAAGTTTAGTTAGGAGTATAATATGATAAATAAGGTTTTAGGGTGTTTTGGTAGCTGTTTGGAGGATTGAAAGGCTTGGATTGGTGCAAGAACTTAGAAAATTTTTTTGAAAAACAGAACATAATCCACGCGTGCGCACACATAACGCGTACGCGCACCTGAGCATTTTTTGACCATCCACGCGCACGCGCACTGTACGCGTACGCGTGGATGCAAAATTTCACCTCCAGCAAAAAAAAACTCGAGAGTTAGGCCTGCATTGTGCAAACATTAGGCCTAAGGCACAAGTCTGTGCACGCGTGCGCGCACCTGGCGCGTACGCGCACATGATCTTAAATTGGCAATGCACGCGCACGCACACTGTGCGCGCGCATCGATTGCACAATCTGCACCCCCGGTACTTTTACCAGAGAGTTGTGCCACTTTTGGGCCAACACTAAGCCTCTCGCCTAACTCGACGTACGCGTGCGTGCACTTGGCGCGTACGCGTCCTTCGACCAATATACCCATCGACGCGTAAACATGCATGACGCGCACGCGTCGGTAAAAAAAAGTGTTTTTTTTTTCTCACCTTCCATTTTCTTTTGCTTATCACATTCGTATACTTCTACTCTTCCCATTTTCATTTAGTTTTTGTAGCATGTTTTCGTTTTTTTAAGTCATTTTAATAATGGTGTTGCATCTTCCTACTCAATTGTTGAGGATTCCTTGCATTACTTTGGTGCCTCTTGACTTGTTTCATATTGTTGGGTGATGTTTCTCTTCAAATCAATGCTCAATCTTTTATGCACTTGTGTTCTTTGTGCATTGATATGACCTTATATTGTCTTTCATGGCCCACTCTCTCTTGTTCGAACTTGATGCTCATCATGCTCTTCATGCTTTGACCTTACTCTTGCATCAAGTATCATTGATATGCCATTTTCTCTTATTGTTTCCTCCTCTACATGTTGTAGCTACCATGTAGTAGAGAACCAGACTCCTACTTGGCATTAACCCTCGCCTATGTTCTATTTGCTTTGATATCTTTGTCATAGGCTTAATATTCCTTTCCTTTTCTATCCTTTTAGGTCGGCCACCAAGGAGGGAGAAAGGAAAAGCTGTTAAATGGGGCAACAAACAAGTCATCCGCACAACCATTTGAGGAGCTCATCAATTGTAGCAACCCGTCCACCCTGCTCTTCTTTGCATGCATCGAGGACGGTGCAATCTTCAAGTGTGGGGAGGTCGTCGACCGATCTCCATGGGTAACAATTTTCTTTTTCAACACCAATGTTAGTTAGTTATTGCATTTGCATGATGGGTTGCATGTTAGTTAGAAATTGTACATATTTTACTACCTTCTTCTTATTAGGACTACTTGGTTAGGGTGATGATTTTCTTTCCAAGAAACTGTTTTAGGGCACCCTACCAATTTGAAAAAGAAAATTTGTGGAACTTGCTTGAAAGAATTTATTTTGGAACATGGATTTTGAGCTAAGAACACAAGCAAGTGAGATTTGAGCCTAATGGTGTGGTTACATCTTATAACCACTTATTTTCCTTCTTGTGTGCATTATTCTCTTCCTATGATTGTAATCTTTGATTTGTTTGATTTTTTATATCCATTATTTTGTGTATTCATGCATTTATATGATTGAGGCCATCATTTCATTAACTCACTTACCCAAAAAGCCTTACCTTTTATCTTCCTTTGTTAGCCAAATTTGAGCCTACGCTTAACCCACTTGTTCTCATTTTAGCGCATTACAAGCCTTAAAGCGAAAAACAATAATTGTCCTTATTTGGATCTTTGATTAGCCTAGGCTAGTGTGTGTGAGTATCATTCACCCCTATTCCGTGCAGCTTTGCTTTGGGTGTGAAGTACCGGAATAAAGCTCTTTCGCATTAGGAAGGGACTGGCCATCTCTTGCATGACAGGAGAGAGCGAACACAAGCTCAAAATTAGCCTTCTAAGCAATCGAGCACCAAAGCCGATCTTCCTGACAGGCCGCATCCTCCACGGCCAACTCGTCAGCAAGTAAAATCAAAAGGCACTGCCTTGATCCACTTGGCAAGCATCTTTTTAAGTTTCTTTTAACGAGATGTTGAAGGGGGCTGGTTGCTCCGTTATATGCATGCTAATGGGGCAAGTATGTTTCTCATTGTGGTTCACCTTCATATTTTTCGTGGTCTATATCATGCGAGTTATAGCAGTCCTAGGGAATTTGTTAAAGAGGAGATTACTCTATACGGGCTAGACAGACTGGCAGGAAAGATGGAGTTATCTATTTAACTGAACTGCATCTCGTGCTATGAATGCTACGAAATCTCTTCATTTATGATAATTCAGGTGCCCCTTCTCGTCTCGAGTTGAGGTTGCTAATGTCCCCACCTTCACCCGCTTTTAGAAGTGTATTCTAACCCCTGTAGATTTCTCGGCACAGGTTTGTTGGAGACCCATCCCTTGTTTCAGTCAGAATGAGTCCCCGGGACCCCGGGACATTGGCTTCCACCAACAGTGGACTATTAAGGATTGTGGGAACCTTGTGACATTGGGTGAATAAAAGGGTGTATTTTGTATTGCTATTAAAAATATTGGGAATTGGGTACATACTCATGTATTGCTCAAGTGTAAAACCTTATGCATTGAGGTTCTTGTATATAGAAAGAAAAAAAATGAGAAAAAAAACAAAAGAGAAAAAGAAAAGAAAAAAAGAAAAAATAATATGGAAAAGAAAAAATATAAAAAGAAAGAAAAAAAAGAAAAAAATAAAAAGGGGACAAAATGCCCCAAAGTAAAGTCCAATAAAGATCAATGCATAAATGTTGTGAAATGAAAAGGGATACATGAGTATGTGAAAAAGTGAGAAATGGGTAGTTAGGTTAGAACTCAATTGTATAGGATGTCATAGGTTAGGTGGGAAGTTTAAGCTTATCAAAGATTCAAATTTTAAGCTCACTTGACCGAATATGCACCCCTACCTTGACCCTAGCCCCATTACAACCTAAAGAAAAGACCTCATGATACTTGTATGCATGCATGAAATATATGTTGATTGTTAGAAGAAAAACAAATCTTGGAAAGCATGATTAGGGGAGAATTGAGAGAATCAACCCTACACACTTGAGCGACTAGAGTGCAAACACTTCCGGTGAGGGTTCGATGCTCAATTCCATGATTCCCGGCTTTCATAAGCTTTCTTCTTGCAAGTCTATTTGAACTTCAACTTGATGTTTGAATTGGTAGAGTTTGTGAGTCGTCATATGACCTTTGCCCTACTTGCTCATACATGCTCTTGGAGATTGATTTGCTTTTGACCAAGTAGGTAGAATCATTTTGCATTTAGTT
>NC_029779.3:31415635-31416181 GCF_000817695.3 Arachis duranensis
CAATTGCATATAGTTTAGGTTGCATATAGTTTATTTATATTAAATAAATGTTGATACCCTTTGTTTCTCTCTTGGCTTAAGCATGGGGACATGCTTGATTTAAGTGTGGGGAGGTTGATAAACCCCATTTGTAGGGTTTATCTTGTAGTGATTTTAGGGGATTTTATAACCTTTTACCCACATTTATTCAATAAAATAGCATGGTTTTATAACTTCTCCCTTAATTGTGCTTAAGAGTGAAAACATGCTTTTTAAGGTCTTAAAATAAATAAATTTAATTCACCTTGATTCCATTAGATGCCTTGATATTTTTGTTAAGTGATTTAAGGTTTAGGAGGCAAAGATTGGATCAAGGGAATGAAGAAAGAAAGCATGAAAAGTTGGAGAACTCATGAAGAAATGAAAGAACCGGAAAGCTGTCAAGCCGACCTCTTCGCACTTAAACGACCATAACTTGAGCTACAAAGGTCCAAATGATGCGGTTCCAGTTGGGTTAGAAAGCTAACATCCGGGGCTTCAAAACGATATAAGATTTGCCATAGTTGC
>NC_029779.3:31417935-31421396 GCF_000817695.3 Arachis duranensis
TCTGTCTTCCAGTATTACCACCGGATACATACATGCCACAGACACATAACTGGGTGAACCTTTTTAGATTGTGACTCAGCTTTGCTAGAGTCCCCAATTAGAGGTGTCCAGGGTTCTTAAGCACGCTCTTTTTGCCTTGGATCACTTTTTATTTTTACCCTTGCCTTTTTGTTTAAAGGGCTATTGGCTTTTTTTGCTTGCTCTCTCTCTTCTCTTTTATTCTTTTTTTTTTGAATTCACTGCTTTTTCTTGCTTCAAGAATCAATTTGATGATTTTTCAGATCCTCAATAACATTTCTCCTTTTCCATAATTCTTTCAAGATCCAACAAGTTTAACATTCTTTAATCAACAAATGCAAAAGACATATGCACTGTTCAAGCATTCATTCAGAAAACAAAAAGTATTGTCACCACATCAAACTAATTCAACTAGTTTCAGAGATGAGTTCAAAATCCTGCACTTCTTGTTCTTTTGTGATTAAAGCATTTTTCATTTAAGAGAGGTGTTGGATTCATAGGACATTCATAGCTTTAAGACATGAACCTTAAATTTTATTAATCATGAATTAAGAACAAGACTCAAAAATAAATATAGGATAAGACTAATAGTAATAGAAAACAAAAGTTTAAATGACTCTAAAACAGACTCCTAATGATAGAGGTTATCACAGAGTTAGGACTCAACAACCTTGATTTTGAGAAGTGGATGCTCCCTCAACTTGTGGGGTATTTGACCCTTCAAGGGAAAGCTTCTGGCGCTTCAGCTCCTGTAGCTCACGCCCCTGCTTCTCTTGTTCCTTCAGCAATTTGCAGAGCATGCAGTTTTAATTCTGCTGTTCTTCCTTAATTTGTTCCATAGCTTCTTGTAGCTTGGCAACAGATGCTTCTAGGCGGGTCCAGTAGTCAAATTCAGGAAGTTCAAGGAGGAATTTATGCGCCCTCCTTTTGATAGAGTTATCTTGCAATTGTCCTTCCATTGACTTTTTGGTGATTTGATGATCAATTCGGATGAATTCATCTACTCCCATCTTCACCCCAGCATCTTTACATAGCAAAGAGATTAAGCTTGGGTAAGCCAGTTTGGCTTCAGTGGAGTTCTTGTTTGCAATTGTATAAATCTCACAAGCAATCAGATGATGAATCTCCACTTCTTTTCCCAGCATAATGCAATGAATCATCACTGCTCTCTTGATAGTAACCTCAGAACGGTTACTAGTGGGCAAAATAGAACGCCCAATGAAGTTTAGCCAGCCTCTTGCAACTGGTTTGAGATCTCCCCTCTTGAGTTGGTTTGGGACACTTTTTGAATTGGTCATCCACTTAGTTCCAGGGAGGCATATGTCCTCTAGAACTTGATCCAACCCCTTATCTACTTTCACCATTCTCCTATTAAAGGATTCAGGATCATCTTGTAGTTGAGGCAATTTGAAGACCTCTCTTATTTTGTCCAGATGGAAGTAAATAATTCTCCCTCTGACCATGGTTCTGTAGGTATGAAAAGCAGTTCCAGTCATTCTCTGCTTATCTGTCAGCCACAGATTTGAGTAGAATTCCTGAACCATGTTTCTTCCAACCTTTGTCTCAGGGTTGGTTAAGACTTCCCATCCTCTGTTTCGAATTCGCTCTTGGATCTCTGGATATTCATCTTCTTTCAGATCAAATCTGACCTTCGGGATCACTGACCTCAGACCCATTATTTTATGGTAATGGTCTGCATGTTCTTTGGTTAAGAACTTCTCTTGATTCCAAAGATTCTTTGGATTATTCTCTTTCTTGCCTTTTGAATTGGTTTGTTTTCCCTTAGGAGCCATGATCTTGATAAATCTTGGCTTAGTGATCACGGAAAAGCACACCAAACTTAGAGGTTTGCTTGCCCTCAAGCAAAAGAAAGGAAAGAGGAGAGAGGAGGAGAGCGAATTCGAATGGTGGGGAGAGGGGGATGGCCAAAGGTGTATTTATAAGGGAGGGGGAGAGATTTCGAAAATTTTGAAGGAGATTTGAGAAGATATGGAAAGAATTTGAGAAGATATTTGATTTTTTTGAAGAAGATTTGGAAAGGATTTGAAAGAGATTTGAAGAATGATTTAGAAAATTGTTTAATTTTTGAAATTTGAAGGTGAATGATGAAAGTTTGTAATGTGTTTATGCAAAAAATTATGGATCAAAATAAAAAAGTTTGAAAAAGTTTGAAGTGAAAAACAAAATCTCTGTCCCCTACCTATCTGGCGTTAAACGCCCAGAATGGTATCCATTCTGGCATTTAACGCCCAAATGTTGGCCATTATGGGCGTTTAACACCCAGCCAGGTACCCTGGCTTGCGTTAAACGCCAGAAACCCTTTTATCACTGGGCGTTTTGCTGAACGCCCAGAATGCTGCAATTCTGGCGTTAAACGCCCAGAATGGTACCCATTCTGGCGTTTAACACCCAAAATGGTACCTTTACTGGCGTTAAACGCCCAGAATGCTATCCATTCTGGCGTTTAACGCCCAGAGTACCCTTTACTGGCGTTTTCTTGCCAGCAAACTCCTTTTCTTTGCTCTTTGCACTGAATTCTTCTGTAACTCTGTGAATTCCTTCAATTTCAATGATCAACCTTGAAGAATATATATCAAACTTTTATAGAACAAATAACCTGCTAATGACTGAGTTGCCTCCCAGCAAGCGCTTCTTTATTGTCTTTAGCTGGACCTTTACTGAGACTTATTCAAGCCTCAGTTTTGAGCACTCCTGCTCAAAATTACTTTCAAGGTAATGTTTGATCCTTTGTCCATTAACAATGAACTTTTTATCAGAATCAATATCTTGAAGCTCAACATATCCATATGGTGATACTCCTGTAATCACATATGGACCCCTCTACCGGGATTTAAGTTTTCCTGGGAATAGTCTGAGTCTAGAGTTGAAGAGCAAAACTTTTTGTCCTAGTTCAAAGACTCTGGATGACAACTTCTTGTCATGCCACTTCTTTGCCTTTTCCTTATAAATTTTTGCATTTTCAAAGGCACTGAGTCTGAACTCTTCTAGCTCATTTAGCTGGAGCAATCTTTTTTCACCAGCTAACTTAGCATCCATGTTTAGGAATCTGGTTGCCCAGTAGGCTTTATGTTCCAGTTCCACGGGCAGATGACAGGCCTTCCCATACACAAGTTGGTATGGAGAGGTTCCTATAGGAGTCTTGAATGCTGTTCTGTATGCCCACAGAGCATCATCCAAGCTCTTTGCCCAATCCTTTCTACGGGCAATAACAGTCCATTCCAGGATTTTTTTAGCTCTCTATTAGAGACTTCAGCTTGCCCATTTGTCTGTGGATGATACGGAGTTGCTACTTTGTGGCTAATTCCATATCGGACCATAGTAGAGTACAACTGTTTATTGCAGAAATGAGTGCCCCCATCACTGATTAGTACTCTGGGAACACCAAACCTGCTGAAGATGTGTTTCTGGAGGAATTTCAGTAC
>NC_029779.3:31421476-31422565 GCF_000817695.3 Arachis duranensis
ATTTAGATACATAGTCTACTGCCACCAGAATATAAGTGTTTGAGTATGATGGTGGGAAGGGACCCATGAAGTCAATACCACATACATCAAACAACTCAATCTCTAAGATTCTTTGTTGAGGCATGGCGTAACCATGAGGCAAGTTACCAGCTTTTTGGCAACTGTCACAGTTACGCACAAACTCTCGGGCATCCCTATAGAGAGTAGGCCAGTAGAAGCCACATTGGAGGACCTTAGTGGCTGTTCGCTCACTTCCGAAATGTCCCCCATACTGCGATCCATGACAATGCCATAGGATCCTTTGTGCTTCCTCTCTAGGTACACATCTGCGGATCATTCCGTCTGCACATCTCTTAAAGAGATATGGCTCATCCCATAGGTAGTACTTGGCATCTGAAATTAATTTTTTTTCTTTGCACTCTGCTGTACTCCTGGGGTATGAACCTCACAGCTTTATAGTTTGCAATGTCTGCAAACCATGGAGCTTCCTAAATGGCAAAGAGTTGCTCATCGGAAAAGGTCTCAGAGATCTCAGTAGAGGGGAGGGACGCCCCAGCTACTGGTTCTATCTGGGACAGAAGATCATCTACCTTGTTCTCTGTCCATTTTATGTCTCTTATTTCTATATCAAACTCTTGCAGAAGCAACACCCACCTTATGAGTCTGGGTTTTGAATCCTGCTTTGTGAGTAAGTATTTAAGAGCAGCATGGTCAGTGTACACAATCACTTTTGACCCTACTAAGTAGGACCTAAACTTGTCAATGGCATAAACCACTGTAAGTAACTCTTTTTTTGTGGTTGTGTAATTCTTCTGTGCATCATTTAGAACACGGCTAGCATAATAAATGACGTGCAGAAGCTTGTTGTGCCTCTGTCCCAACACTGTACCAATGGCATGGTCACTGGCATCACACATTAGTTCAAATGAATGTCCAATCTGGTGCAGAGATGACTGGTGCTGTGACCAGCTTTACTTTCAGGGTCTCAAACGCCTGCAAACACTCTGTGTCAAACACAAATGGCGTGTCAGCAGCTAGCAGGTTGCTTAGAGGTTTTACAATTTTTGAAAAGTCCTTTATGAACCTTCT
>NC_029779.3:31422761-31423895 GCF_000817695.3 Arachis duranensis
TCCCAGTTTAAGACCAGGTTAGTCTCTTGGCACCTTTTCAGGACAAGTGCTAGATGATTAAGACAGGAGCTGAATGAGTCTCCATATATTGAGAAGTCATCTATGAAGACTTCCAGAAACTTTTCTACCATATCAGAGAAGATGGATAACATGCATCTCTGAAAAGTTGCAGGTGCATTACACAGACCAAAAGGCATTCTTTTGTAGGCAAACACGCCAGAAGGGCAAGTGAATGCTGTTTTCTCTTGGTCCTGAGGATCTACTGCAATTTGGTTGTAACCTGAATAGCCATCCAAAAAGCAGTAATAATCATGATCCGCTAGTCTTTCTAGCATTTGGTCTATGAACGGTAAAGGAAAATGATCCTTTCTGGTGGCTGTATTGAGCCTTATGTAGTCAATACACATACGCCACCCTGTAACTGTTCTTGTGGGAACCAGTTCATTCTTTTCATTATGAACCACTGTCATACCTCCCTTCTTGGGGACAACTTGGACAGGGCTCACCCAGGGGCTATCAGAAATAGGATAAATAATCTCAACCTCTAGTAACTTAGTGACCTCTTTCTGCACTACCTCCTTCATGGCTGGATTTAGCCGCCTCTGTGGTTGAACCACTGGCTTGGCATTATCTTCTAATAGGATCTTGTGTATGCATCTTGCTGGGCTAATGCCCTTAAGATCACTTATGGACCACCCAAGGGCTGTTGGTGCACGAAATTGTGATCACTACTTTTCACAACTCAAATAATCCCCGGTGATGAAACCAAAAACTTGGTGTTCAATACCATGGCATAAACACAACTTCGCACAACTAACCAGCAAGTGTACTGGGTCGTCCAAGTAATAAACCTTATGCGAGTAAGGGTCGATCCCACAGAGATTGTTGGTATGAAGCAAGCTATGGTCACCTTGTAAATCTCAGTCAGGCAAACTCAAATGGGTATGGTGATAAACGCATAAAACATAAAGATAAAGATAGAGATACTTATGTAATTCATTGGTAGGAACTTCAGATAAGCGTATGAAGATGCCTTCCCTTCCGTCTCTCTACTTTCCTACTGTCTTCATCCAATCCTTCTTACTCCTTTCCATGGCAAGCTTAAGCAAGGGTTTCACCGTTGTCAGTGGCTAC
>NC_029779.3:31426758-31427920 GCF_000817695.3 Arachis duranensis
TGTGAAAATGAAGGAGTGAAGATGGGTTTATATAGGAGTGGGGGGTGGTGATGGTTCGGCTATGTGAGGGTGGGTTTGGGAGGGAAAGTGTTTTGAATTTGAATGGTTAGGTAGGTGGGGTTTTATGAAGGATGGATGTGAGTAGGGAAGAGAAAGATGGGATTTGATAGGTGAAGGGTGTTTGGAAAAGAGGTGTTGAGGTGATTGGTGAGTGGGAGAAGAGAGAGAGTGGTGGGGTAGGTGGGGATCATGTGGGGTCCACAGATCCTGAGGTGTCAAGGAAAAGTCATCCCTGCACCAAATGGCAAGCAAAATTGCATTTTTAGCCATTTCTGGCATTAAACGCCGGGCTGGTGCCCATTTCTGGCGTTTAACGCCAGCTTCTTGCCCTTTTCTGGCGTTTAACGCCAGTCTGGTGCCCCATTCTGGCGTTAAACGCCCAGAATGGTGCCAGACTGGGCGTTAAACGCCCATCTGCTAACCTTACTGGCGTTTAAACGCCAGTAGGTGCGTCCTCCAGGGTGTGCTGTTTTTCTTCCTATTTTTCATTCTGTTTTTGCTCTTTTCATTGATTTTGTGACTTCTCATGATCATCAACCTACAAAAAAAAATAAAATAACAAAAGAAAATAGTTAATTATAAAACATTGGGTTGCCTCCCAACAAGCGCTTCTTTAATGTCATTAGCTTGACAGAGGACTCTCATGGAGCCTCAGAAATGCTCAGAGCTATGTTGGAACCTCCCAACACCAAATTAGAGTTTGAATGTGGGGGTTCAACACCAAACTTAGAAGTTGGTTGTGGCCTCCCAACACCAAACTTAGAGTTTGACTGTGGGGGCTCTGTTTGGCTCTGTTTTGAGGGAAGCTCTTCATGCTTCCTCTCCATGATGATAGAGGGATATCCTTGAGCCTTAAACACCAAGGATTATTCATTCACTTGAATGATCAACTCTCCTCTATCAACATCAATCACAGCCTTTGCTGTGGCTAGGAAGGGTCTGCCAAGGATGATGGATTCATCCATGCACTTCCCAATCTCTAGGACTATGAAATCAGTAGGGATGTAATGGTCTTCAACTTTTACCAAAACATCCTCTACAAGTCCATAGGCTTATTTTCTTGAGTTGTCTGCCATCTCTAGTGAGATTTTTGCAGCTTGCA
>NC_029779.3:31431116-31431479 GCF_000817695.3 Arachis duranensis
CCAAGCTTTCAAGGAAAGCTTCGGTCCAAAACACTAGACATGGCCAAAGGCCAGCCAAGCCTTAGCAGATCACTGCTCCAAAAGCAAGATTGATAGAAATCAACAAGCTTTTGTGATGATAGGTTGAAACCCCGGTCCAATGAAATTAGACATGGCTTCACAGCCAGCCAGATTTCAACAAATCATCATGAAACTCTAGAATTCATCTTCAAGAATTTCGAAAAAAAATACCTAATCTAAGCAACAAGATGAACCGTCAGTTGTCCAAACTCAACAATCCCTGGCAACGGCGCCAAAAACTTGGTGCACGAAATTGTGATCACTACTTTTCACAACTCAAATAATCCCCGGTGATGAAACCAA
>NC_029779.3:31432358-31440963 GCF_000817695.3 Arachis duranensis
CCCAGAGAGGGAACCAGAAGAACCAAGATCCGATCTATGAACTAGATGTCCAAAGATTTTTTTAAAATACAATAGTAAAAGGTCCTACTTATAGAAAACTAGTAGCCTAGGGTGTACAGAGATGAGTAAAAGACATAAAAATCCCCTTCCGGGCCCACTTGGTGTGTGCTTGGGCTGAGCAATGAAGCATTTTCGTGTAGAGACTCTTCTTGGAGTTAAACGCCAGCTTTTATGCCAGTTTGGGCGTTTAACTCCCACTTTTGTGCCAGTTCCGGCGTTTAACGCTGGAATTCCTAAGGGTGACTTTGTACGCCGGTTTGGGCCATCAAATCTTGGGCAAAGTATGGACTATCATATATTGCTGGAAAGCCCAGGATGTCTACTTTCCAACGCCGTTGAGAGCGCGCCAATTGGGCTTCTGTAGCTCCAGAAAATCCGCTTCGAGTGCAGGGAGGTCAGAATCCAACAGCATCTGCAGTCCTTTTTGGTCTCTGAATCAGATTTTTGCGCAGGTCCCTCAATTTCAGCCAGAAAATACCTGAAATCACAAAAAAATACACAAACTCATAGTAAAGTCCAGAAAAGTGAATTTTAACTATAAACTAATAAAAATATACTAAAAACTAACTAGATCATACCAAAAACATACTAAAAACAATGCCAAAAAGCGTACAAATTATCCGCTCATCAGCTGTCTTATGTGTCCTTAGCACTTGAATTAGTGCTTACTCTTCCTGTGAGTTTAAAGCAGAGCTTATGATCACTGGAAAAGTGTCACCTTCTCCAAGAAATACATACTTCAGGGATGGTGGTAGTGGTTTGAGCTCATGTTTAGGGGGCTTATCCTCTTCCTGAGGAATTTTCAGATGTTCTTTTATTTCCTCTGGTTTCTTCTGATCAGGCTAAACATCCTTGAAGATGTCCTCTAGCTCTGATTCAAGACTCTCAGTCATATTGATCTCTTCCACCAAAGAGTCAACAATATCAGCACTCATGCAGTCATTTGATGTGTCTGGATGCTGCATAGCTTTGACAGCATTCAACTTGAACTCATTCTCATTGACTCCCAGGGTCACTTCCCCTTTCTGTACATCAATAAGAGTTTGTCCAGTTGCTAGGAAAGGTCTTTCTAGGATGAGAGTTGCACTCTTGTGCTCTTCCATTTCCAGCACTACAAAGTCAGTGGGAAAGGCAAATGGTCCAACCTTGACAATCATGTCCTCAATTATGCCTGATGGATATTTAATGGAGCCATCAGCAAGTTGGAGACATATTCGGGTTGGTTTGACTTCTTCAGTCAAACCAAGCTTTCTGATAGTGGATGCAGGTATTAGGTTGATACTTGCTCCAAGGTCACATAGGGCTGTCTTGGTGCAAGCACCTTTTAATGTGCATGATATCATAAAGCTTCCTGGATCTTGAAGCTTCTCTGGTAAGCTTTTCAGGATGACTGCACTGTATTCTTCAGTGAGAAACACCTTTTTAGTTTCTCTCCAATCCTTCTTATGACTTAAGATCTCTTTCATGAACTTAGCATAAGAGGGTATTTGCTCAAGTGCCTCTGCAAACAGAATCTTTATTTCAAGAGTCCTTAGATAGTCTGCAAAGCGGGCAAATTGTTTATCCTATTCCGCTTGGCGGAGTTTCTGAGGATAAGACATCTTGGCTTTATATTCTTCAACCTTAGTTGCTGTAGGTTTATTCCCTACAGAGGTGGTTGGAGAAGCCTTCTTAGAGGGGTTACTATCAGCACTCTCAGGTGTCTGATTCCTCAATGGCGTTTGAACGCCAGGACTGGGTGTAGGATGGGTGTTTAAAGCCAGCTTTCCACCCTTTTCTGGCGTTTGAACGCCAGGAGTATTCCTCTCTGGGCTCTTACTGTCCTTAGAGGGATTTTGGACACTGGTTTGGTTATCCTCTGTCAGTTGTTCCTTTCTTGGCTTTTGCCACTTTGAGTAGTGTTATTTAATGTCTTCCCACTCCTTAGTTGAACTGCTTGGCATTCTTCTGTTATCTGTTTAGATAACTGCTGTTTTGTCTGATTCAACTGTGATTCTATATTCTTGTTAGCAATTTTAGTTTCTTGGAGCATCTCTTTAAATTCTGCTAACTGTTTTGTCATCAGAAGTAATTGCTGATTAAGCTCAACAACCTGTTCTTGAGGATTAGGATCAGCAGTTACTGCCATGGCTTCTTCTTTTGTAGAGGGCTCACTGCTAGAGTACAAATGTTGATTTCTAGCAACAGTATCTATGAGTTCTTGAGCCTCTTCAATCGTCTTCCTCATGTGTATAGATCCACCAGTTGAGTGGTCTAAAGACATCTGAGCTTTTTCTGTAAGCCCATAGTAGAAGATGTCTAACTGTACCCACTCTAAAAATATTTCAGAGGGGCATTTCCTTAGCATACCTCTATACCTCTCCTAGGCATTATAAAAGGATTCATTATCCTCTTGTTTAAAGCCTTGGATGTCCAGCCTTAGCTGTGTCATCCTTTTTGGAGGGTAAAATTGATTCAGGAATTTGTCTGTTAACTGTCTCCATGTTTTTATGCTTGCTGTGGGTTGGTTATTCAACCAATTCTTAGGTTGATCTTTTACAGCAAATAGAAACAGTAACAATCTGTAAACATCCTGATCCACTTCTTTATCACGTACTGTGTCAGCAATTTGTAAGAACTGTGCCAGAAACTCAGTAGGTTATTCTTGTGGAAGACCGGAATACTGGCAATTTTGCTACACCATGATAATGAGTTGAGGATTTAGCTCAAAGCTGCTTGCTTTAATGGGAGGTATACAGATGCTACTCCCATATGCAGCTGTAATGGGGTTAGCATATGACCCCAGAGTCCTTCTGGACTGCTTAATTCCACTTAGGTCCATGATGGAGAAAGAGAGATGATGTGGATATTATTATTTATATATTTTTTTAAAGTAACCGAAAATAATAAAATAAAATAAATGGAAAATAAAATAAAAATTCAAAAACCAAAAGGGAATAAAATCAAAGCAAATTGAAAACTAAATTAATTAATTAATTAAAAATATTTTGGAATTAGCAATTAAAAAGATATGATTGAAAATTATTTTGAAAAAGATTTGATTTTTTTTTGAGATGAGGAAAGAGAAAAACAACAAAATGACACCAAACTTAAAATTTTTAGAAAATCAAACACAAATTTTCGAAAATTTTAAAGGAAAACACAAAGAAGACACCAAACTTAGAATTTTTGAAAGTAAAGAAACAACTCAGACCATGCAAATTCGAAAAATTAAGAGAAAGTAAAAGCATGCAATTGACACCAAACTTAAAATATGAAACTAGACTCAAATAAAAGACTCTAAACCAACAAAAATAAAATATTCCTAATCTAAGCAACAAGATAAATCGTCAGTTGTTCAAACTCGAACAATCCCCGGCAACGGCGCCAAAAACTTGGTGCACGAAATTGCAATCACACTTTTGCAATTCCGCACAACTAACCAGCAAGTGCACTGGGTCATCCAAGTAATACCTTACGTGAGTAAGGGTCGTTCCCACGGAGATCGTCGGCTTGAAGCAAGCTATGCTTATCTTGTAACTCTTAGTCAGGAGATCAATAATTCTCAGATTTAATTGTGAAAAGTAGAAGAACATGAAATAAATACTTGTTTTGCAGTAATGGAGAACAGGTTGAGGTTTTGGAGATGCTCTATCTTCTGAATCTCTGCTTTCCTACTGTCTTCTTCTTCATACACGCAAGGCTCCTTCCATGGCAAGCTGTATGTAGGGTTTCACTGTTGTCAATGGCTACCTCCCATCCTCTCAGTGAAAATGTTCAACGCGCTCTGTCACAACACGACTATTCATCCGTCGGTTTTCGATCATGTCGGAATAGAATCCAGTGATTCTTTTGCGTCTGTCACTAACGCCCCACAATCGCGATTTTGAAGCTCGTCACAGTCATTCAATCTCTGAATCCTACTCAGAATACCACAGACAAGGTTTAGACCTTCCGGATTCTCTTGAATGCCGCCATCAATTCTAGCTTATACCACGAAGATTTTGATTAAGGAATCCAAGAGATATCTACTCAATCTAAGATAGAACGGAGGTGGTTGTCAGGCACACGTTCATAGGTGAGAATGATGATGAGTATCACGGATCATCACATTCATCAAGTTTAGGAACAAGTGATATCTTAGAATAGAAGCAAGCGTGATTGAATGAAAAACAGTAGTAATTGCATTAATCCATCAAGACACAGTAGAGCTCCTCACCCCCAACCATGGGGTTTAGAGACTCATGTCGTAGAAGATACAATAAGAAACGTGTAATGTGTCATGAGGTAAAGATACAATGTCAAAAGGTTCTATTAATAGTGAACTAGTAACCTAGGATATACAGAAATGAGTAAATGACCTAAAAATCCACTTCCGGGGTCCACTTGGTGTGTGCTTGGGCTGAGAATTGAAGCTTTCATGTGTAGAGACTTTCCCTGGAGTTAAACGCCAGCTTTTATGCCATTTTGGGCTTTTAACTCCAACTTTTGTGCCAGTTCCGGCGTTAAACGCCAGGAATTCTGAAGCTGATTTGCAACGCCGATTTGGGCCATCAAATCTCGGGCAAAGTATAGACTATTATACATTGCTGGAAAGCCCAGAATGTCTACTTTTCAACGCAATTGAGAGCGCGCCAATTGGGCTTCTGTAGCTCCAGAAAATCCGCTTCGAGTGCAGGGAGGTCAGAATCCAACAGCATCTGCAGTCCTTTTTCAGCCTCTGAATCAGATTTTTACTCAGGTCCCTTAATTTAAGCCAGAAATTACCTAAAATCACAGAAAAAATACACAAACTCATAGTAAAGCCCAGAAAAGTGAATTTTAAATAAAAACTAATAAAAACATACTAAAAACTAACTAAAATGTACTGAAAACATACTAAAAACAGTGCCAAAAAGCGTATAAATTATCCGCTCATCATCTTCCAAGGTAATTAACAAAATCATACATACACATATTGGACAACCTCTCTTCTCTTGATTCACCTTTTCTTTTATGCACTTTACACCTCTTAACGTCCTTGCCCTCTTAGCAACTTTTACATTATCCTTATAGTCTGAGTATGATAGTTTTCTAATATTATGAACTTGATTGCTTCAACCACATTAGTATCATGACTAATTTGAGAGCTTGTTGCTCGTATTAGGTGTCCAAGCTGCTTACTGGGAGATGCTTGATGAAGGACAAATTTCTCAAATGACAGCTAATATTCTAATGTTATCTGTGGAGGAGGCAATAGATTTGGCTTCACATGAGCCTCTATGTGACTGGAAAGGCTTAAAATCTAATGTTCACTTTCCAAATTACTACAAGTTTCTTCAGTTTAGTATGCTTCTACCAAAATTAGTTACATACTTCACTGTGGAAAGGTTGGAATCTGCTTGTAATATTTGTGCTGCGTTTCTTCGTGCACACAGAGTTGCTCGACAACAATTACATGACTTCATAGGTAGTTCTAAGTTTTGGCTTTTTATCTTGCGAAATACTATTTATTGTTAAAGAGGGTTAAATAAACTCTGTTTTTTTTTTTGCTCAATTTGGTGTGATGGCTGTCATTCAGGTCTTAGGAGTTGTGAAAACAAGGCAAGCCACATATGTAGTGCTAAATCACTTAATTGAATATGTTCAAGACCTTGAGAAGGCTGGGATTTTGGAGGAGAAAGAGATGTTGCATCTGCATGATGCTGTCCAGGTATCCTCTGGTGATATTCATGCTTTTCTCTTCATCTGTTACCTTAACGGTTCGCTCTTCTCTGGAATTATAATTGTGTTGTTCATCAATTAATGGATTTGTTTATTTTTCAGACTGATTTAAAGAAATTACTCAGAAATCCTCCTTTGGTGAAGCTTCCTAAAATAACTAGTATGCATCCTATGTTGGGCGCTCTGCCTTCTCCAATTCGTGAATCACTTATAAGTGGTACTAGGGAAGTGCAGCGATTAGAATCTTCTCTGGTTAGATTTTCAAGCAGTGAAACTGTTACTGCAGGTTAGATTCTTCTTTTCAGGGTTATGCATTGTAACTGTTTGTGATTATATCTTGCTTATAGAGGGTTTAACATTGCAATGCTCATGGCTTTTTTTTATTTTTCTCTAATAATAATTCATGCAATTTGAAATTTATCAGGTAACATTAGTTAATTATCAAATTGTGTTCAATTTTAAATTTGGGAGCCTATGTAATTTAATTTGTTGGAATGCCCATGTTGGATTTTTGTATGAGAATTAGTCATTATTAAACTGCCGAAGATATGTTTGGATCAATTTGATGACCCTTCAGTTAAAGCGTGCTTTAGGTGGTCTATTCCATTAGCAATTACTTTAATCTTGTGATGCTAATGGAGGCTGCAAGATTCTAAAGAAGTTAACTCCAGGAAGAAACATTGACCTTTGGTGGACTTTGTGTTTTGAAGCATCTGTTATCAAGGTTCTTGCTTTTCTGTTGCTGGTGATAATTGTCATGAATCATATTTTCAGAAAGCTTAATTTGTTCCATGAATAGCTTTATACCTTCAAATCGCATCAGGCAATAACATTCTTGTAGTTAATTGTGGTTATGGCTTCACATTGTTACTTGGTTGGTTCATCTGGAGAGTTGTTCATTGAGTATTTTGTATGGCACTGTGCTTTAACTGACAATAATCGCGGTGATCTTGACATCCTGAATAAGAGACAACAACAACAACAACAAAGCCTTATCCCACTAAGTGGGGTCGGCTACATGAATCAAACGACGCCATTGTGCTCTGTCATGTATCATGTCTACAGAGAGACCGTTTACATGTAGATCTCGTTTGACCACCTCATGGATGGTCTTCTTAGGTCTTCCTCTGCCTTTCGCCCTTTGTCCATCTTCCATCTCATCCACCCTCCTGACTGGATGTTCTATCGGTCTTCTTCTCACATGTCCAAACCACCTGAGACGCGATTCAACCATCTTTTCCACAATGGGTGCTACTCCAACTCTCTCCCTTATATCTTCATTCCTTATTTTATCCAATCGCGTGTGACCACTCATCCATCTCAACATCTTCATCTCTGCCACACTCAGCTTATGTTCGTGCTCCCCTTTAGCCGCCCAACACTCCGTACCATAAAGCATAGCCGGTCTTATAGCGGTGCAATAGAATATTGACATCAACATTGCTTTTAAAACATCTTTCCTTTATTACTCTATTATAGAATGCATTGGATAAAGATAGGGAACATCAACCTGGTCTCCTTGAGGAATATCACTTAAGGAATGGAAGAAGCCATACTTACGGCCATTTTTCTGTAGAAAAAGAGGTAATTTAAATCTCACATTTAGATTTTTTCCCCCTTTTCTGGGTGCTATATATATTTTTTGATATGGCGCATGGGTTAAAGATAATGTGTTTACATACCAGGCACTTAATGGTGCGACAAAGGGATCGCAAGGTGGATATATTTCTGAGGATGGGAAACTGATTCTTGATTTCATACAAGCCATTCATGCTGCGGAAAAAAGGCAGGCTGACTTAGATTCACATGTTTTTAATGAAGAGAAGAAAGTGTTGAAGGTTTGGGCTATATCATGGATCATTTCTATGACTTACTGTCTACTCTCTGAAATCTTCCCTGTATTTGTGTCTTTTGCTTTTTATTGTTTAGTATGATGATGAACTTTTTTATATTAACTTGCATATCATGCTGTTCTTGTTAGGAAAAATATGAAAAGAAGTTGAAAGAGGCAGCTGCCAGGGAACTTATGCTTGCTGAAGAGGCTGCATTGTTGGACAAGGTGAACACGTTTTTCTCTTCTCTAGTCCATGGGTTGGAATGAGTAAGCCTGCTCCAATTTTCCTAAACAGAGAGCTAGTCAACAGTCATGTATAATGGATTAAGTGTTTGTTTCGATGTATGCACTTTTTATTCAACACATTTACATAGTCTTGTTTGTGAATATGACAATTGGGTAAATTACTATTTTGGTCCCCAATGTTTGGGTCAAATCCTAATTTGGTCCCTAACGTTTCAAATGTCCCATTTCTATTCCAAAAAGTTTTAAACGGATTCAATGTTGTCCTACCATTAAATTTGACACGAATAATTAACAGTGAGTGATGTGGACATTAATGTTATTGTTAACTCATATCTTCTTCCGTATTAGAAAAGCATTACCAAAACCTTTTTATAACATTTTCTCTTCTCGATTTCCTTCTTGTAAATAAACCCTAAATCCTAATCATCAATGCTTCAAAATCAAAGGAAAAGCTTTTACGTTGATTATCGTTGGTGGGTTGATTTACTTTCTTTTCTATTCAATACACTAATTGTTTATATCAAATTTAATGATGGGATAACATTGAACTCGTTTGAAAATTTGTGGGATTGAAATAGGACGTTTGAAACATTTTGGGACTGAAATAAAACGATTGAAACGTTAGGGGCCAAATTAGGATTTGGCCGAAACATTGGAGACCAAAATAATACTTTACCCTATGACAATTTAAGCAATACCATGCTATCTTGAGTTTGACTCAATAGTATGGCAGGTCTAATAATAGTACTTTTTAAGAAAAAAACACAGAAGGAAAGTCACTTC
>NC_029779.3:31442251-31480244 GCF_000817695.3 Arachis duranensis
CAAGTCCAACTAAACAACTTGAGTTAGGTGACTCAGAATTGATTTGGCCACACTTTTCTTAATCTTTTGAAAAAGAAAATTTGGCACTTTTTTTGTTTTTGTACACAAGTGTTGGTGGCCGCCATAGAAGGGGGATCCATGAACGAAAGCTTCTTCAAAATAGAAGCCCAAGGTTGAAATTAAAATAATTAAAATAAAAGCCACATCTCGAGCTTTGTACACAGTTATTACCTGAAGAAGGCTTTGAATTCTAAATATATTTTGTTTAAATTCTTTAATTCTAAATATACTCTCTCTAACATGATCTCAATTGCAAGAACCCTAAGGTCATTCTTTAAATTCTTTAATTCTATCATGGGAATAGTAGGTATGTCAATGATCATTTATGATTTATGGATAATCAAAATTTGGCTAGAAGAAAGATAAGATGTACCACCTACTTTTGAATTTGTATCTGAGACATGGTAATCAATTATACTTCCATTTATATATTTATTTTATTCTCAAAATAAATCTTCCTTCTGTTATCATTCTTCATTAGTAATAAATTAATAATGACATTAATACTAATGATTAGAACCATGTAATATACTAACTAATATTAGAGCTTTTGATTTGAAGTAGTGGTTTATGCTCCTATGCTTTCACTTTTTGTTGCAGGTTTGCTTATACTTTAATTTGCACTGGTATTTTCATGTGTGTGGTAACATGTCTAGGACATATGGCAGCAGGTAGCATGAATGGTTATTGTCTCTCATGTGTATCCTTTTTCATTGCTTGTGTCAAGTGTATACGGTAGAATGGAACAGCTAACAAATTGAATCACACATAATACTTCTCAATTTGTGATTATTATTCTTGTAATTAAGTTATTAAAGAAAATATTAAAGAAAAAAGACTTTTTATTGGTCAACTAAGTGGAACATTGGGCTTGCTGCACTTTCTATAATTTTGAGATTAATGACCTTAATTCAAAGCCAGTATATGATGATCATGATCATAATTCTTCTGCTGGAGGGTGTAGTAACAGCGGACATTCTCCTCGATTCTGATTGGGAGAAGGTACTCTCAATACTTATCATGGCAATGATATTTCTTTTTCTTTTCCATTTTTTTCAACTGCTAATGCACCTTTCAGGACTTGCCTGAGGACCCAACTGGAAAATTCAACGATTTCAAGGATTTTGTGGAGTCAAATTTTGATGTTTGCAAATGGATAATACTAGTGATCATCTCAGCACAGGTGTATGACAAACTTTTCGAACGTTATGCTCATACCTGAAGAAGGCTTTGAATGCAAGTATAAATAGCGCAACTGCGGCTAGAGTTGAAATGGCAGATATTACCACTACTGATGATGCAGTTAGGCCTGATTGATCTCTGCTGGAAGCATCATCACTGTTGCAGTGATCAAGAGGGCTTCCACAAAGCTGTTGGTTCCCTTCAAATGCCTTGTCCAGCCAATGAGAGAATTTCGTGTCCAATTTTCCTTGAAGGTTATTGTAGGAGAAATTAAGCACTCCCAAGCTGCTCGTGTCATCAACTTGTGGAGGGACTTCTCCAGTGAGTTGATTGTGGGAAAGATCAAGTACTTCTAATTTCAACACATTCCCAAGAAAAGTTGGGATTTCACTTGAGAGATTGTTGTATCTGAGGTCTAAATTGATCTGGAGATTTTGGAGTTTTTCAATTTCTATTTTAGTATGGAAAATAACACAGCTTTTAGTATTGTTGATAGTTTTAGTATGGTTGAATAATACATTAAGGATTATAGTTGATGTATCAATACATTTTGTTTGTATTTTGAATTATATTGACTTGTTTGTTTATTATAGTACTTTTCTTTTAGTTTGATAATAAAATGAATTTGTTTATTTTTTGAAATACTATAAATATTTGAATACAAATTAGATAAAAATTTGTATTAAATTTATATTTATTTTGTATGAAAACAGGTTTATTTTTGTAATAGAAAAATCTAAAAAAAATATTTTACCTTACTGACGGATTTACAGACGGATTTTCTGTCTGTAATCAGAGTGTAAGATGGTTTTCCAAGATTCAAATTACACACGAAAAATCTGTCGAAAAATCCGTCTGTAATTACAGACGAAAATCCGTCGGAAAATCCGTCTGTAATTACAGACAGAAAATCCGTTGGAAAATCTGTCTGTAATTACAGACGAAAAATCCGTTGGAAAGTTCGTCATCTTAGGAAAATGGATAGAGAATTTACAGAGGAAAAATCCATCGGTAACTGGTAAAAATCCGTCGGTAATTTTTCAACGGAAAAAATCCGTCGGTAAATAATTTCCGACGAGACTTTTATAGAGGGACAAAATCCGTCGGTAATTTCGTCGGTAACCAAAAATCTGTCTGTAATATATACCAAATCTGTCTGTAAATCTGTCTGTATTAAGCCATTTTCTAGTTGTGCCTGCCGTTAGAGATCTATTAACAGAATTGACGGCAGGACAAAATTGAGACGATTTTAAAACGTTAGGGACTTAAATTGGACGAAAACGTTGGGGACAAAAATGATACATAGAAATAAATTTTAATTTTATTCTTCAATAATATCAATTTTTTACTATATATAGTATTCAATTATTTTTTAATCACATCTAAGTAAATTACACTTAATCATATTACTTTTATTTTAAATAAATTATTTTTTTTATAATTTTAAAGAATTTTGATACATTAGAGACAAAAGGTAAAATTTATATTTTATTGTATATATATTATTTTCTTTTCTAAATTTATTTAAAATGAAAGTAACGTGATTAAGTGTAATTTATTTAGATGTAATTAAAATATAATTGAATACTATGTACAGTAAAAAATTAATATTATTGAAAGATAAAATTAAATTAAATTTATTTTTATGTATCATTTTTGTCCCTTACGTTTTCGTCCTATTATTTAAGTCCCTAACGTTTCAAAATCGTCTTAATTTTGTCCCGCCGTCAATTCTGTTAACGGATCCCTAACGGCAAGACAACATTGAGTCAATTTTGAAACGTTAGGGACTTAAATAGGACGATTGAAACATTAGAGACAAATTTGGGACTTACCCCAAACGTTGGGGACAAAAACGATATTTTACTCTATATTATAATAGAGTAATTACCCAAATCAGTCTCTAAGGATTTTAAAAGCGAATATTTTAGTCCCAAAAAAAAATAATACACAAATTAATTCTCAAAGTTTTATTCCGGCAGACAAATCAGCTCTCAGTTTATTTTTCGGTAAAGTAATTATCCAAATCAGTCCCCAAAAATTTTAAAAACAGACATATTAGTCCCCAAGAAAAAAATACACAGATCAATCACTAATATTTTTTCCCGTTAGACATAACAGTCTTCCGTTTAAAAAAAATTATTATTATTATTATTAATTATATAATAATATTATATCATAATTTTTATATATTTTGAAAAAAATAATAATAAATTTATTCATTAAATTTTTATATGTGTATTTATAATATATACAGTCATAATATTTAAAAAATTTATTAGAGATTATTCTACAAAAAATTTAAAGTTGAAACCATTTGATATTTTTGTATTTAATATAATCAAAAGATGTCTTATCTTAAAAATCATATTTGTATTAAAAAAAATATTTTAATTTGAATTTCAAAATATCATTATTCACCTTATTTGTTTTGAATGGAAAGAGCATATTAATATGCTAGTGTCATCGTCTACATGCACAAAGCTTAAGTTAATAAGAATAAAAGTTGACATATAGTAAAAGTAAAATGAAAGGGATTGTTATGTCTGATAGAAAAAAATGTTGGTTATTGATTTGTGTATTAATTTTTTTTAGATTAAAATGTCCGCTTTTAAAAATCTTGGGAATGTCCGCTTTTAAAAATCTTGGGACTGATTTGGGTAATTATTTTGCAGGAAAATAATCTAAAAACTGATTTGCCACATATTCCCACCCAGCATTAAAATAATCTGAAAATAACCGTCAGACTTAACATATTCCCACCCAGCATTATCGCACCCCCACATATTTGCCACATCAAACTTTGTTATTACTTGCCTTTTAGTCTCAATCAGACCTAACATGTGAAGCTTATATTTTTTCTTTAGGTCTTTAATCATTCTCATCTTCTCATCCCTCCTCAACCCCTTAATATTCCATGAACTAAAAATCATTTTAGAGGATTATTACACACCTTTTTATTATTCTTGGGTCTACTCCGTCTTAAAAATCTTTGTGGACTGATTTGTGTAATTACTCTGCCAGAAAATAAACTAGAGACTGATTTGTTTGACGGAGTAAAACCTTGGGGATTGATTTGTGTATTAATTTTTTTTAGAGAAAATTCCACTCTCCTCCTGTGTAAGATGTTAAAATAACACTTCCCTCCCCTCTATTTTATATGAGGAGTGCTAGGGGCCAGCACTTTTGTTAAATTCTGGCCGGCACTTAACCATAAAAATGAACTTGAATGATTTTACACCATTAGATGTAATCTCACACCATTAAAAACATCCTTGATGGCTAATTGATAGCTAAAAACCACAAAATCTGCTGGCCTCCTAGACTTTCTCATTTTATAAATGTACATTCTCCTCCCTTCTAACTTTTAAAAAACCTCATCTTTAATCCATTTTAAACTTTTTGTATTAACTAATGTTAACTTTATCTATTTTTTAAGAAAAAATAATTTTTTTAAAAAAAATACCCAATAACAAAAATTTTATTTTTTATCATTAAATTTTACTTACTAAAATACCCTTTAATAAATTATTCTTTTATTAATTAAATTATATTTTTTAAAATTTAATAATTATATTTTTTTTCTAAAATATCCTTCAATAATTTTTTAATTATTAAATTATAATTTTACCAATTTTCGTTAACAATTTTTTTATATTTTACTATTAATTTTTCGATATCTATATGTATTATTTTAATATTAAATAAAAACAATGCAAAGGGACCGGAAGTGTGGTGTGGTGGCGATGCTAAGTACAAGCAGCAACAGCAACTGTGGTAGCTGCAGTAAGAACACAAACACTAGGAAAAAAAGTCTTAGCAGAGACATCTCTCTAATTTATGGAATTATAATTAAAAGAAAAACGAAAAGGTGAAGGATAGGTATTTTAGAAAAAAAAATTTTAATTATTAATTTTTTTAAAAATATTTTGGTAAAAATATAATTTAATCAATAAAAAATAATTTATTAAAGGGTATTTTGATAAGCAAAATTTAATAATAAAAAATAAAATTTTTTTACGGGCATTTTTTCAAAAAATAATTTATTTTTTTTAAAAATAGATAAAGTTAATATTAGTTAATACAAAAAAATTTTAAATGAATTAAAGAGGAAATTTTTTAAAAGTTAGAAAAGAAAGAAATGTACATTTATAAAATAGAAGGAAGGAAAATGTCATTTTAAGATTTCGCAGAAAAAAAAATAAAATTTTTTCTTTTTTTTAAAGACTAAAATGTCTACTTTTAAAATTCTTAAAAAATAATTTGAATAATTACTCGATAATAAATTTGTACTCATTGTCTTTATATAAAATTATCTTTATATGTTTTGCCACATAATTTATTTTGAGTCTTAATGTTTGTAAGTATGTTCCTGTCACTTGTTTTCTTTCATACGTACTCCCAATGTTTTGTTGGAAAAGGTTTTAACTACCAAAAATGAAAAAATGTTCTTGAGTGCTGAGCATATTCTATTAATAATCCTCATGGTAGTTGATAACCATAATTCTTATCACTCTTAATGGAATTGATCAATAGAATTCATTATATTATTCTAAACCATTTGACTTCATCGTAGATTCATGTAACACTCTAATATTTAAATTCTTATTTTTGAGTCATAAGTCAATGATATTACAGTGATACGACTTTCAGGTGGATTTTTAATATATAAATATAAGCATATTTGAAGAGAATATTAATCGAGAAGCCTGAAAAGAGTAGAAATAAAATCGGAAAGACGTATCACTCACATTTCTACGACTAAAAAATAAAGCGTGAAGTCAAAAACGATATACAGATAAAGGCATAATCTCCTGATATCTCCCAAAAAAAATATAAGAGCCTCTATATGCAAGTTTAAAAGAGTTCAATACATAACATAAGTTTTTCAAAATAAAGGTGGAGAGATTCTAAGCAAAATATAAAATAGAGAAAATAAAGATCTTCGCCGTCTCTCAGACGAACCACAGCTCACTTCTGAGCACCTAGACCTGTATCTGAAAAATAAGATATATATACGGAATGAGAACCCCTGACTCATGGGTTCCCAGTACGGTAAAAGTGCCAAATAAATACAATATACTGCAATAAAAACTCACTAAGCATCCTAAACTTCCTTTCACTAAACATTCACCCTATGTTCTCGCTAATCCATAAATAGGCAACTGTCACAAGGGAATGCTAAATCTAATTCATATCTTTCATGCTCTCCAACTTTCTAACTCTCCAACAAATCAGAATTAGAATCATAAACAAAACCATCACTAGTTATTCTGTCTCAGCAATTCTATATCAATACATCATATCCTCACCTGGAGCAAGTGAAATCACTTCACTACATCTACCCAGGGAGCTCAAGTTACCTCATTCGATAATCATCATCATTATTCAATCACATCATCAATTCATCTCATCAAGAACAGCTCTTAGCGTCCACCGACACCAGCATGAAGGACCTCTCAGTTGTACAAACACAAGCAATACAGGTAAGTAATACATAATTAAGGTACAAGTAGAACAAGTAACACATAATCAGGTAACATAACATATATGATATAGCAATCCAAATAAATAGGCAAACCCAAATAATTTAAATATATGTAAATGATGAACGCCTGCCCTATGGCTGATGATATCATCTCTCGGTTATATAGCCAACTCGACAAGTCATGGTAGCTAACTATTGGACTGTCCCTCTATCGTGCATCCCCAACTCGAGTTATTCTCAATCATGATCATGATCACAATCATAATCATACAACACCCACACTGGTGTTTATCCACGGGGGCAAGCTCATCCGGAACTTTCACAGTGTCTAGCCACATTTACGACATAGGGTCAGCAGAGTATTGAATCTCAACTTGGAGCACGTGGTGGCTAGTCACTACTTCCATCTAGGAAAACTCGTATCTCAAATAATCATTCCACATTCATTCATAACATTCCATAATCATTCATCATGATCATATCGTCATTTATACATCACATGATGGCACATTTATACATCACTCATCATAACCCGGGGCAAGTGGAGCGAAACCACAACCCTTGCGTCCACTCGAGGAGCCTCTATACTAACCAACCTGGAGCAAGTGGGGCGCAACCACAACCCTTGCATCTACCCAGGAGGTACGTTCTCATATGCTCAGGAGGAACTAAGGAGGGGATCCTAACCTCCCACTATCTCGATGGAGGTAATTTTACAATACCAGGAGGAACAAGGAAGGAGATCCTCACCTTCCTTCATCTCTCTAGGGTCGCACTTCTGAGAAAGAGAGCTCAAGATAAAACAATCATTCAAAGCCATATTTTCATTTTCATCCATAAATCAATATTTATCATAGCCATCGGCTCATGGCATAACCAATAACCAACCAATAATCATTATCAAATACAACCCTTTAGCTCACGGCATACACCGCACTTCTATCATCACCCTCAGCAACCCATACATTCATCATTAGTCATAACTCATCATTAATTCTTCCCTTACTTCGTCCACAAGTTACCACATCTCCTAGCCTATTTCCATCGCTAGGCATACTATGGGTGTGTTTGGCAAATACGTTGGGGAGGAGAGAAGCCCGTTTGAACTTCTTGAAAATTTCACTTTGATGTTTGGCAATTTTTATCTTTGTGAACGCAGAATTGATTCTGCCTCTGAACCCATGTTTAGGAGAAGCTCAAATTTGTAGCTTCCCCGTTTCACGTTTCACGTTTCATATTTATGAGAAGCTAAAATATTTCTTTTTTACCAACCCTACCCTTCATTTTCTTCTATAAAAATGATACTAGTAACTATTATCTTCACAGTCATTCTTTGTAGTTCTTCCTACTTCTTCATAATTTTTTAGTTCCATTTTTTTCATCAAAATCGTTCAGATTTATTTCAATCACTAACAAATTGAAATTTTTTTATTTTTATTTGATTTTATTCATATGAATTTTATTTACGTTTTATGGTATTTTTTTGTTCATATGATATATGTTGTTGGTTTTATAAAATTTTTATTATTTATTATCTGTATAATTTTTTTTCTATTCTTTGATGTACTCTATTTTTGTTTTGTATTAATTTTTTTTATTTTTTATTCTGAATTTGTAAAATTTGTAATTGTAATTGTAATTATTATATACTACATTTATTATCAAAATTTTGAATAATATAAATTATGATCCTAAAAAAAAGGACAAAATAAATAAAAAATTAATTATAAGTAACAATAGAGTCATAAATAATAAAAATTTATAGTCTAAAATAATACTAAATTAAAGAGTACTGACGATACTAAAAAAAATTATAGAATATTTTCTTTTTGTGTGACATTATAAAATTTATAGTACTTTCTTTTATATTTTTATTTTTTATTGTATTTATTTTATTTATATGATAAATATTTTTTATATTATTTCTTATAATATTCTGATTTTGCAGGTATATAAAATTGATGTCTATTTTAGTAATTTTTTATCTAAAAGTGATTTTGAGTAATATAATCCAAACAACATTTATTTTACTATAATCAATTTTGATATAAAGATTACCAAACATAAATCACGTTAACCCAAACTAACTTATCATCAAAATCAATTTTACAAAATCAATTTTATGCAAACTCTAGTTTATAAACTGTAATCGAAACACGTACTTCATCTCTTCCTTCTAGACCCAAACACTCTTCTGCGTTATTTTCATCTTCCATCATCATGTTGTTTTGCTGCACATCATATTGCTCTGGGGGTTTGTCTTTATATTCTCTTACACCATGACCTCCTTCACCATATGATTTTTTTGTTTTTATTTTTTATTTTTATTGTACTTTATTTGTTTTTATTATATAGTAATTATAAGTAATAAAAGAGTCATAAATAATAAAAATTTATAATTCAAAATATATTAAATTAAAGAGTACTCACAGAACTAAAATAAATTATAAATTTTTTTTTGTTTAACATTATAAAATTTATAGTACTCTCTTTTATATTTTTATTTTTTATTGTATTTATTTTATTTATATGATAAATATTTTTTATATTATTTTTTATAGTATTCTGATTTTGCAAGTATATAAAATTTATGTCTATTTTAGTAATTTTTCATCTAAAAGTGATTTTGAGTAGTATAATCCAAACAACATTTATTTTACTATAATCAATTTTGATATGAAGATTACCAAACATAAATCATGTTAACACAAACTAACTTATCATCAAAATCAATTTTACAAAATCAATTTTATGCAAACTCTGGTTTGCAAACTGTAATCCAAACACACACTATAAGTATTTAGGACATAAATGATGAGAAAGGAGACTTAGAAGTCTAAAATTTAGCTTTGAAGACTCAAAAATCAACCTTGGGGTGAAAATAAGGTCACGCATGCGCTTCGCCCACGCGCCCGCGTGGAAAGCCAAAAATTATAGTGACGCGTATGCGTCGCCCACGCGTACGCGTGGATGGGAGGAAAGCCAGGTGACACCCGCGCGTCAGCCACGCGTACGCGTGGGTGCGTTTTGTGCCCCACGTACAAAGCCAGCGCAATTCTTGCACAACTCTCGGAATGCGTCGGCCAGGCGCACACATGGGTAGTGAACATTTGAAAACGACGCGTGCGCGTCGGCCACGCCTACGCGTGGGAGTGCGTTATGCAAAAAATTTTACTAAGTTAAAAAGCTGCAGAATTCACAGTTTCAAACCCCAAACTTCCAACACACATAACTTCTTCTACAAAATTTCTTTTTCAACCATTTCTGAACCGTTGAAAAGATCGTTAAATAAATTTTCATAAAAAACTAATTTTGAAGAATTCCAAACTCCGTGGATCAAGTTACGGACCACCAAAGTTGGTCAAAAATCGGTTTTTATCCAAAACTAGAAATCACCAATTTTTCCAATGTTCACAAACCAAATTCATTTTCACTCATCCAAATGACCGCAATCTAATCACATTCATATAATTATACTCAACCAAAACCAAACCTACCTCATCTACACAATTTCACCCAAAACCATCAAATTTCACACTTCAAACCTTATTATTCAATAACCAACCCAATTATTCACACATTCAATATCTAAAATCCATCCAATTACTTATATCATCACACAATACATACATCAACTTACCTTCCTTACCTCTTTCCAGCCTCTAGCCCAAAATTTATGGCCTCCGGCCCAAATTCACAATTTAATTGCATATTCCACAAATCAATACTCATTATCCAATTCATCATATTCTCAACACACCAAACATACAAATTCACAGAATTCTCAATTCAATCATTAATTTACATTACATATCAACTATGCATATTAGCACCAACCATTCACACAATCCAAACTTAATCCTAGGGGCATCTAGCCTAGTAATTCTCATCACACCACATGGTACTTAAATGAAACTTAAATCGTACTTCTTGTAGCCAAACTAATTGATCCTCTTCTTTGGAAGTCTCCACCAACCTTAGCTTCAAGCCTAACCAAAGCTCATCAAGCAACACCAATCTCCCAATTGTGCACCGAAATCACCAAATACACTAACATAACCAATTTCACATATATACATTAACGTAGGGTTCATGAAAATAATAAATCGCAAGGGTTGGAGGGTTCCTTACCTTAATCTACTGAAGTTTGTGATGAATATCACCCATGGCTCATACTAGAGTACTCCTAAATAACCGAAATCACAAGATTTCCTCAAAACTCAAACCAAATTCGAATTTAAAGAGGAAAATAAAAACTGGACAGAGGACAGTAGATTACTCAAAACAAAACTTACATATAATTGTAAAGAATTAGAAGAGCGATGCATGGCCACAAACGACTCGTCAATCGGAGTTCCGAAGAGAAAGTTATGGTGATTTGAAGTTTGATAGAGATATGATTTTCTCTCTTCTTCTTCCCTTCTCTATTTCAGCGCCCCAGGCCCCTTTCATTAGGGTAAATGAGTTGAAATGCTCATAACTAATATTTATATATGTTGGGTCTTGGGCCTACTTAGGTCCGGTTCACTTATTGATGTTCGTTGACCCAATTTTGGGTCAAAACCTTTAAGATTAGAGCTCTAAATCGCATTTTAAATATTTCTACCTGTCCTAATTATAAATTCTAATTTCAGGCAAATGTCAGTCGGTACTGCCGGTTAAGATTTTAGTGCGCGTTTTTACGCAGAAAACTATATTTTCCGACTCAGAAAAATTTGAGTCCAAATATCACATTTAAATTATCAAATTCCGATTGCTAAATTTTCTAACCATATTCGCTCCTATTTAATTTATTATTAATTAATTACGATTTGACCGAGTTTTACATTCTACACCCTAACAGAAATTTTCGCTCTCAAAAATTCCATCCGTCACCACGAGTACGTGAGCGTAGTCTGCCTTTATATCCAACGCATAGTAGTTCCAAGGTCTTTTTACTCTGCGCGCTTCCATTGCCGCGCTCTGATTCCTCTTTCTTCGAGGATCTCGATCATTCGTCCAACACCAACCAACAGCCTCGTTCGTTACTTTCTTCGTCTCATCAACTCTCATCTTATTAAATCTCAAATCATGCCATCAATAATATCACCATCACTATTAATCATGGTCATCATCCTACATCACTACCATTAACCAAAAATCAATCATACCTTAATCATACTTCATCACTTTCCATACCACCATAGAACTTTCCATTTTAAAATACTATTTTTTTTATCAAAATTTTCAATCTATTTATTTATTTTAGTCCAAAGACGTTAACTAATAATCTAATGTCATATCATAAATTCACTTATATTAAACTAGGCAGAGATAGTTATACTTATATATCTTACAATATATATTAAAAAATTTTAATTACTAAATTAATATACATCTTTTAAAAGTAAAGACAATATTTTATTGTCACTTTGTTATCTCGATCTTTGGTGGATTACAGAATCTTGTTGGCAGTGCCAGTTCCCATTTTTAAGTGCCAAAAAAGAAGGACGAAAGTGAGAGACGGTGCCAGCGTCGCAAATTATGTTAGTATACGTATTAATCCACATTTGCATGTTCTAATAATTAAGAACATACATATAATTTATTTAAAAATCATGATGCTTTACCATTTGTTAAAGAAAAAATAAATATCAAACATCAATATAATACTTCACACATACTCAAACCAAATGTTAAGTCACCCAAATTGAATTGCAAACTTCTTGTATAGATATTTTTAACCAGCAAGATATTAAAGATTAATTAATTAATAAATGCATTAGAAGCTATATAAGCCTATATATAACAATAAGTAAAGTAGCCATATTTTTATTAATTTGCAAAGTTTAAAAATCATATTATAATTTTGAGGTGTTGATGAAAACAAAACCAAACTTGCTAAGAATGAGAGATTCTGTGAGAGGTGAACAGTGTGGGACCAATAATATGGAAGGTAAAATACAAAAAACAAAACAGGAGTCAATTAATTAGAGGCTTATTAATTGGCATGTTTTGGATAAGAACCACCTTGCACACACAACGAACACAGTTCCACAGAAAAAGTCAAGATTGATTCCGATCCCACAATATTTCAGAGGGAAAGGAAGCATAAAACCATGCTGGACACCATGTGCCTCAAACATTACTTAATTAGTGGAATTCTGAAGCAACTCATGAACACGTATTAAGCAACATCGATCTCCGGAAGTTCCAATTCATATACTTTCAATACACAAGAAAAGGTAGCTTAGCTTACATGCACAAAATGGAATCAATATTAATAAAATTGTAATTGTTTATTTATCATCCAATGTATATATTTTGTCATATGTGTTTGTTAGTTACTACAATATATTTTGTCATGTGTTTGTTTAATATTCTAAGACAAAATAATTTTATGGTGTTTGGAACTTTTTTTTAATTTTAATAGATAAAAACTATTTTATATTGGATAAATTTTTTTAAAAAATTTTTAGATACTAAAAACGTCTTTTACTTCTACTTTTATTTTAAAGTAAGACATTTGTATTTTTATAAAGAATAAATTAAATAATAATCCTGATATTTTAAAAATTTAGGTACATAAAGTAGGTTTTATTTAAAAAATTAATTACACTATTTGTAAACTATGATTGATGAGTATTGTTACGCATGTAGTTTAAGCAAATATAAAATTATTAGGGTAATGGAGCTGCAGACCACGGCGGTCAGGAAGCCTGAAAAGCAAAGGAAATCTTTATTAGTGGCTGAAGCAGGACATCATATAGCAGTGAGATTCATATTATATTTTAATTTCAAAGTTAATTATATTATAATGATTAACGAATCTATAATCTCTCTCCCCTTTTTTAATATTGTAGTGCTTATTGGGCTTTCTTTTTTTAGCAATATAAAATTTTGCTTCTCACACTTAACTTTTTAATATACAATGAATTTTTTACTCCGATCCCCCAAAACATAATCTGATCTGATCTGCTTGCCATACTTATAAAGTAGAACTATGAGTATTGGAAAATCATTTTGCAACTTTGAACATTTTACCACGTATATCCTAATAGTGATTATGCAGGAGTAAGTTATTTTGATAACTAAACTAAATCAAATTGATTTAATAATTTATTGATATAATAAAAAAATTAATTAAAGAAGGAAGAGACACATAAAAAAAATTTAGTCGAATATGCATATTTTTCATATTATTAAATTGAATATAAGACTTATTTAATTTTATATTGATTTATACAAAAAAAATATGTGTTAATAATCAACGATAATCTTTTGAAATAGTTGATATGTAATTATGTATGATTCATTGTGGAATCAAGCTGCCTTATTATCCAATGGTGTTAATTATCACATTCATTATAAAAATTAAATTGGAAAAGTTTGACCATGATAATGACTATCTAAAGAAATATATTATTTAGTTAGTATAAGCTATCTTCTCGAAGTAGTTAAAGTTACAACAAATAGAATGGTAAAGATTTATTTTATTTTATTTTCTCCCACAATTCTGATTCCTTCCATCCGCCAACTCATTGGTGGTAAATCTTTTCGTCCACTTTTGTTATGCGGTAAAAATTTAAGTACAATCAATTTTATTTAAAGTTGATAGTTGAATATTATTAAATAATTTAAATAATTTAATTAAATTTTTATCTAATATAAAATTAACTGCAATCGAATTCTTACCTTATTACAATATTATAACAAATTAAAATTCCTTTTAAAAAGAGTAAAATTTTAGCACGCAGCAATTAAAGTTGACTATAATATAAAAAAGAAAAGTCTAGAAGCCAGTAATTTTTGTGTTTTTTGGTCAGCACTTAATCATCAAAACAAAAATGAGTAATCTCACATTATTAGATGTAATCTCATACCATTAAAAATACTGTTGATGACCAATTGATGGTTACCAAACACCAAAATTACTGCCCCCTAGCATTTTTTATATAAAAATACGTAAATAAATAAATAAAACTCTTGTTCAATTAACCAATTGTTTAGTAAATTATAGTTTAAATTTGAATCTATATATAATGTATTAATCTTCATTATGTGGATGTAGCCTAATTCACATGCAACCTCTCCAACCTTAAATGCTAAAGTAGTTGAAGCCTCTTATGTTCTTTTATAACAAAGTTTTTTCTTTTTTTTTTCCCTTCTCTCCCTTAATCTCCTTCAATAATTCCCTGTCCAAATCCATATCCATATCTAACCCTCTTTCTAAAAGTACCAAAGAGTGATGAGTGAGACATGCATAATAATATGATGACCATCAAGATCTGAGAAATATTATAATATATCTTCCCAAAGATATGGAGGAAGGGATCATCAAGAAAAATGGATCTTCAAAACAAGACTTGAATAGTAGTTCATCAAAGAAGAATAAGGGTGCTCTCTGTCTTGGCACATCTAAGAATAATGTTAGTGAAAAAGGGCATCATCATAATCATCAGGGTGCTAGGAATAGTGGTGTTGATGCTGGTAGGTTTCAAAGAGCAGAAGAATCTCTCAGAACTGTTATGTATTTGAGTTGCTGGGGTCCTAACTAAGAGACCCTTCTTTCAATTTTCAAGAATGGTGCTTTAATTTCTTCTAGCTAGCTACAAATTTTGTTATGTCACTCCCTTCTTATTAATGCTTCTATTTCTACTACTTTTTTGTTGGCTGATTTTCTGTAAAAATATGCATCAGCTTCTGAACTTTTAGTACTGTACATGTACATAGAGCTTGTAATTGCCGAGTAAAATTATATATATATGATAATCTTCTTTTGTTTAATTAAGGTGTTTGATTATCTTTATTTCTTAGCATCTATTCTAGTGCATGTTGGAGAAAATAGTATGTTAAGTGTTTGGATATTTTCATGGAATAGAAAGGACCAAGACAGTAAAAAAGTAACAATATATCTCCTGCATTATTTTTTTCTTATTGATATATAGGTTAAAAAAAATGTTTAAAGGTTGGTTTTGAAATTGTTCATAAAATGTCTTTTGTATATTCTTTTATTTTAAGTTTTTTTTTTCCTCCTATTCTTTTCCCTCTTTGGCCTTTATCTCAAAGTCTGTGTGGAGTGTCAAACAAATCAAACTTATCCAAACAAGAATGAATGAGACACCAAATTCTGTCTCAGTGATAAGAAGGGGTCATGAAAATCAGTATATATGTATATAAATAAATATCATATAATTCAATAAAGGAAATAATTAAATTAAACATGCATGCGCGTGTTGAGAGTCAATTCACATTACTATCCTAAAGTATAAGAAACTAATATAATAGAACACTTGGCGACAAAAAATGATCAACTGTCATAGCTTATATTATATGTAACACTTGTACATCACGTATCACTAGTAGTTTATCATCATGATCACAATATTATTATTATTATTGTTTTTTTTTTTATATGTATTACATTTACTATTTTAATGCATGAACTGCTGTCTCAGTAATTGGGATTGAATTAAGCATTTACCAAAAACAGGTTCAAGGTTACAGTGATAGATGGTGAATGCATAAATAAGTTGCTTAAGTTTGTGTTAAGCATGTCAACAATGTTTATCCAAAACAGTGGATTATGATTATTTATGAAACATCATGCATTATTTTGACTAATGACCAAACTTGACGGAGAAAACAAAGTACAAGTAATTAGGTAATGGAAGAAAATAGCACTTCATCTGAAAATAAATGTAAAAGAAAAATCACAAATAAAACAATTCTTTAGTAATTAATCCTAATAATTTTTTTGGACTGTGCCTAGTATTTAATCATGTAAATATTTCTTTCAAATAAGCTTAACTGTCAATTTCAAGCACCTTAATGTGTTGTAAAATTGATTTGAGCTAACACCTCAAGGTGATAAGCCTTTTTCCAACATGACTCTGTTTTGGAAAGCTATATATATCCATGAATAATTAATTATTGGTCCTATTAATTAGTCTACTGCTGTTCCTAATTAATCAGATTGAAGCTAAGGGGAAATCAAAACAGCGCAGATGTAATAGTTGGGATTCTATATTCCCTTAGTTACATAACCTTGTTCTGACAAAATCAATTTGACTAGTAATTACTATTACTAATGAGCTATAATTTTACAATTTCGTTCTGAATATTTTGGAGAAAAAAACTTTCTATATAAACATTTATATAGTGTATTATATGTAGATAAATTCATAAACAAGTAGTAGTGAATATCACTTTTGACCTCACATTATTTTAAAAATAATACGAAAAAAAAAACCCTCTTATTTTGCCATGTTATATATGTCACAAAATTATTGGTTCATTTTTAGATCGATGGCTCGAGTCTCGAAAATAATAAGATCCTAAGACTCATCTCAGTATATATCATATATATGAATCTAGTTATCATCATCATCATCATCATCATCATCATCATCATCATCATTATTATTATTATTATTATTATTATTATTCAATAAAAATGAGCATCTTAACTTGTATCTAATCCCGACTCTTGACCTAAAATTGCGTGAACAAGTCTTAAGACCTAAACACCAAAAAAGCATTATGTTTATCAATGCAAAACTATATATTAGACAAAATAATATTTTTGATTTGAGGTAGTTCATGATATTTAAGGGTTTTTAAAATAAGCATCTCCAACAACTAACGAACATTAATTTCATAGTTCACATACTACAAAAATCTTTCATGGCTTGATATTAAAAGTGGCCTTCTAAATATAATCTGTATATTGTTGTAATTATTAATAATGAAGAGGTAGTTGGCGGAATGAAAATGGTGGTTTTTTTTTCTGGTTAAACTATAATTCATGCATAAATAGCTAATAATGCTACCACCCTTTCATGAAAGTTAGTATCTTCATCCGAAGAATAAATTATTATTTTGATTTCTAAAAGATCCAACGTTTTATAATATGATTTTCAAAAAAGAAAAATAATATTATCGATTTTTAAAATAAACAGAAGTTGACAAAATACATAAAATATTAGAAGTCATAATAAAGTAAATATTTTGGATATATAAAATTTTGATGCAATTTTTTTAAAGTAGATTTGTTATATATTTATGCAATATTGTCATCTAAATCTAACCAAATAAATTCAATACCAATAAAAATCATTGTTATTAAAAAGAGTGTGATTATACACGCACACATTATTCTTTCAACTAAGTCATTTATGTTCACGCGCTTCTTTTTCTTCTCCTGCTCCTTCAATTCTTCTTTGTGTTTCTCTTCTTCTCCTTCTCCTGCTCCTTCTTCTTCTTTTGTTGCTACTGTTATTGCTGTTATTGCAATAGAAGGTGAGAAGAAAGAATTTTGAATTATGCAAGACGAGTCTAAATGCACCTTAATTCACTCATAAATAAACCAAAATTATATAATGATTGCGACATAATTAACTCAGAAATAAACCGAAATTATGTAACAATTGCGATACAATTCACTCATAAAACAAATCGAAATTTACCATAATGAGTGCGACACATTAACTCAGTTCTAAAACAAACACATAAACAAGATTGAATCATGAACAAAAACACATCCAAAATCAATTTTGGATCAGACAACGTCATTAATATATTTCTTCTTCTTTTTTATTTAATATTTTTTCCTTTTTCTTGATTTTATTCCTCTCAAGAGAGAAAATAAAAAATAATTTTGGAAAAATAAAATAAGAAGGTGAAGATGAAGAAGAAGAAGCAGTACAGGATGAGAAGAAAGAGGAGAAAGAGTTTTGAATTGTGCATGATAACGAGTCCAAATGTATCTTAATACACTCACAAATTAACCGAAATTATAAAATGATTGCGATACAATTAACTCAGAAATGAACCAAAATTACATAATGATTACGACACATAAACTCAGTTCGAAAACAAGCACACAAACAAGACTGAATCATGAACAAAAAAATATTCAAAATTAATTTTGGATCAAACAACATCATTAATATATTTTTCTTCTTTTTTGTTTGATATTTCTTCTCTTTTTCTTGATTTTATTCCTCTTAAGAGAGTGAAACAAGAAGAACTATAAAAAAATGAAAAAAGAAGGAGAAGATGAAGAAGAAAAAGATAAAAAGAAGAAGAAGAAGCAATAGAAGATGAGGAGAAATGAAGAGGAGAAAGAGTTTTAAATTGTGTAGGACAACGAGTTCAAATGCACCTTAATTCACTCAGAAATGAATCTAAATTATATAATGATTGCGACACAATTAATTAGAAATGAACCGAAATTATTACATAATGGATTGCGATACAATTAACTCAGAAATGAACCGAAATTACATAACAATTGCGACATAATTAACTCAGAATGAATCGAAATTACATAATGATTTCGACATATAAACTCAGTTCGAATATAAGCACACAAACAAGATTAAATCTGAATAAAAATACATCCAAAATTAATTTTGGATTAGACAACATCATCAACATGATAAAAATTCAATAATAACAATAACAATAACAATAACAATAACGATAATAACGATAACAACTATATGTATAAGAAGAAGACGACAATGGCGATAACGATGATGATCATGATGATGACGACGACGATAGAGAAGAAAGATAAAAATAAAGGAGGAGGAAAAATTCCAATGAGAAAACAAGAAGAAAGAGGAGGAAGAGACGGAGAAGAAGGAGGTGGTGGTGTTGGTGACGATAGTAATGAAAGTAAAAAATAATAAAAGAAAAGAGGAGGAGAAGAAGAAGGCGTAGTATCAAAGATCAAGAAGTAAAAAAAAGTGTATAATTCTAAATCACTTGGATAAACTTAAATGTTAAAATTGAGTAGATGTAAAGAATAGTTCTTTTTTAAGATTATATAAAAATAAGATCCTCTAATTTTTAAATTTAATAATTTTATATCAAATGAATCCTTTGGTAATTTTTATGTGAATGAAAAAATATTAGAAAAGAGTTAAAAAAGATTTCTTGATTTTTTGTATGAAGAAAAACCTAGAGAGCCCGTATTAATTCAACTAGCAAATCATGAACAATTAAAAATAAATAAACATAAAAAAAATCCAAAATTATAAATAAAAAAATATTCAAAATAATAATAAAAGATATTTAAAAGTAAAACAAAATAAATTTTGTTTAGAGTATAAAATTTAGAATTTAAGAGTTAGTTTTTAAAATTTAGATTTAGTATTTAAAATTTTTAAAAATTAAAATTAAAAATTAAAAATTATAATTTAGAACTTAATTAAGGTTTGAGGTGCTAATGGTGGCAGCGCGGGTGACTAATGGTATTCGAGGATGGTAGTGGATGAAATTATAGCGTTAGAAAGAAGAAGAAAAAAGTGAAAAAGAATAAAAGAAATAATTTTAAAAAAAATCTCCAATGAGTGAATTTATTTATTTGCTTGCTGGAATGAACTTATTGGTGATTGGCTTCATAATAGGTTTAATTGCAACAATTTTTTTTTTTCTATTCTAAAGATTCAAAGGCAAAAATAATAATTAAAAGATTAAAATATTTGTTGCGATAAGGATGGTAAGGTGGATATCCATTTATAATAGGCGATTTAGCATTTTTAAGAAAGAATATATTTAATATAGTTTAAAAAGGTCACCTTGTAAGTTAAGACTGGATTGATTACACATAACAGCAATAGAACATTCTTTTCTCTTTTTTTTTTACTATAATACTCTTTTCTTTATACACTGCCAATACTCCTCTCTCTCTAGTTATATTAAATAAATATATAAATCATTTTTATTATATTGAGATTATTATATTAACTAATATTAATATTATAGTCTTCTATTTATATTGCTTTATTTTATATTTATTTCCTTTTTTTATTTATTTATTTTACAATACGTTATCAATACGAGACTCTGATCAAATTTTAGGAAGACTCAGGTAATAAATTTTTATTATGTCAAATCTCTCTCATCTTGAATTTAATGCTCTTGATATATCTGGAAACAACTACTTATCATGGATACTAGATGATGTTGAAACCCATCTTGATTTAATAGATCTTGAAAATACTATTAATGCTAAAAATAATGCATCTCAGGAGGATAAAGTCAAAGCCATGATCTTCCTTCGTTGTTATCTTGACGAAGGATAGAAAAACGAATATCTCACATTGAAAGATCCCGCTGATTCTTGAAAAGACCTTGAAAAAAGGTATAATCATCAAAAGACAGTGATACTTTCTCAAACTCGATATGAATAGATGCACTTGCGTCAACAGGATTTTAAATCCATAAATGAATAAAATTCAGCAATGTTTCAAATCACCTCAGGAATGAAATTATATGGGAAAAAGATAACTAATAATGACATGTTAGAGAAAACTTTTTCGACATTCCATGCCTCGAATGTGCTCCTGTAGCAGTAATATCGAGAAAAATAATTTAAAAATATTATGAACTAATTTCTTACCTTCTTATTGCTAAACGCAACAATGAGTTGCTTTTAAAAAATTATGAAGTGCGCCCAGTTGGCGCCGCCCCATTTTCTGAAACAAATGCGATAAATCATAACCCCAAAAGAGGTAAATAGCAAGGTTTTAGTAACAAGAAAAATTATAAAAGGAAGAAAAATTATGTTCACAAGAAAGGATCTCACCAAAAGTGAGATAAAGAAAGAAACACCGGGCAAAATAATCAACAGAGGATAAATGTTTCCGTTGTGGTAGAAAGAGTCATTGGTCGCGTACCTGTCGTACCCCAAGGCACATAATTGATCTTTATCAAGCATCTTTGAAAAAGGACGACAAAAAAAAGGAGACGAATTTTGTTTCAAATGATGCTGAAAATTCCGTAAGTCATTATGATGTATCTGATTTCTTTGAGGATCCTGAAGGAAATATTGGTCATTTGATCAATGATGGAATAGTTTAATATGTGAGATTGTTAATTATTCATGTAAATAAATAATAAACTTTTTGTTAAGTTTTATTTTCTATGCATCTGAATTTCAAGTATGATGTATATAAATAATGTTTAATAAAATATTTACAAATTTCAAAATTACTAAATGTGTCAAGTTTTAAAATAATAATAATAATAAAATTTTAGTATCTGATACTATGTACAGTATTTCTTAGAAAAACAACCAAGAAAATAATTTTACTGTGCATATACTTCTACTCATTTTATTATTATTATTTGTCTTTGAAGAAAATGGCAAAGACATATAGTGAAGATGTTTGTCTTGCAAATAGTGCAAGTTCGCATACTATTCTCAAAAGTAATATATATTTTATTCATCTTGTGCCAAAAGAAGAATTTGTTAATACTATTATTGGCTCAGGCAATGTGATAGAAGGCTTCGAAAGAGTTATAATTTTGTTTCTTGGAGGAACAAAATTCATAATAAATAATGTATTATTGTCTACTAAGTCTCTAAGAAACTTATTGAGCTTCAAAGATATTCGCCGAAATGATATCATATTGAAACAATGAATGAGAAAAATCATGAGTACTTATGTATCACAACTCATGATTTAAATAAAAAGGTTATATTAGAAAAGTTACCCCCACTTTCATCTGAGTTATATTATACCAAGATTAGTGCAATTGAATCACGTGCCATTGTAAACCAGAAGTTTACTAACCTAAATGAATTCATAACTTGGCATAATCGATTGGGTCATTTGGGAACAACCATGATGCGGAGAATTATTGAAAACTCTCATGGACATTCACTAAAGAACCAAAAGATTCTTAAATCTAGTGAATTTTGTTGTGCCGCATATTCTCAAAGAAAGCTGGTTTTAAGGCCATCACCAGTAAAGATTGGATTTGAGTCCATTCCTATAAAGGATTTAAGGTGATATATGTAGACCTATTCATCCACTATGTAGATCTTTTAGATATTTTATGGTCCTAATAGACGCATCTTCGAGATGGTCACATGTGTGCTTATTGTCTTCTCGCAACCTGGCGTTTGCGAGATTACTTGCTCAAACTATTCATTTAAAAGCACAGTTTTCAAAAAATCCAATCAAAGCAATTTGCCTTGATAATGCTGGTAAATTTACTTTCCAAGCCTTTGATACTTATTGTATGGCTAATGGAATAAGCGTTGAACATCCAGTAGCTCATGTTCACACACAAAATGGGTTAGCAGAATCACTTATTAAACATCTTCAATTAATTGCTAGACCCTTACTTATGAGAACAAATCTCCCAACCTCGGTTTGAGGCATGCTATTTTATATGCCGCAGCACTTATTCTTTGAGACCAACAAGTTATCATTAGTTCTCTCCTATGCAATTAGCTTTTGTCCAACAGCCAAATGTTTCCCATTTAAGAATATTCCAGTGTGATATATGTTCTCATTGCACCACCTTCTCGCACCAAAATGGGACTCCAAAAAATTAGAGATATATGTTGGATATGATTCTCCCTCTATAGTGAGGTATCATGAGATACAAACTAGAGATGTATTTAAAGTTCGATTTGTGGATTGTCATTTTGATGAATCAAAATTTTTAACATTAGAAAAAGAGAATAAGCTTCCTGAAAAGGAACTTAATTGGAATGCATCATCCTTGATGCATTTAGATCCTCAATCAGGGCAATATGAACTAAAAGTTCAAAAGATTATACATTTGTAAAGAATAGCAAATAAATTGCCTAATGCATTTTCTAGTACAAAGAGAATAATCAAATCTTATATACCAGTGAAAAATGCCCCAATTAGAATTGATGTCCCAGTTGGACAAGTGACTACTGAAACAAATTTACGCCAGAAGCGTGGTAGACCTGTCAGTTTCAAAGATAAAAATCCTCGAAAAAGAAAATAGGTAAATATTATTCCTGTTGAAAAAGACATAAAGACATCTGTAGTTGTCCAAAACTCTGATATAATTTTAACGCTAAAAGACGTTCAGGTACCTGAAAATTGTGAAAATAATGAGATCTCGATAAATTATATCTTTACAAGAGAGAAATAGAATTGAAATAAGACAATTATTGATGAAATATTTGCATATAATGTGGCATTAAATATCATGCATGATGGTAAGGGTTTTGAGCCAATAACAGTCGAAGAATGTCAACAAAAGAATGATTGGCCAAAATGGGAAGAAGCTATGAAGGCTGAGTTAAACTTACTTGCAAATCGTGAAGTCTTTGGACCTGTAATCCGTACACCAGAAGATGTAAAACCTGTTGGATATAGATGGGTATTTATGAGAAAACGAAATGAGAAAAATGAAGTTGTACGCTACAAAGCTCGACTTGTGGCACAAGGTTTTTCACAAAGACCTGGTATAGATTATGAAGAAACATATTCCCCTGTAGTAGATGCAATAATATTGCGCCATTTGGTCATTTTATCCGCATACCATAAACTATATATGCATTTAATAGATGTGGTAACAGCCTACTTATACGGATAATTAAATCATGTCGCTGAAGGACTAAAGATATCTAAACCATCTCATGAATATTCACAGGGATTATACTCAGTCAAATTGCAAAGATTTTTATATGGTCTAAAGCAATCTGAACGAATGTGGTATAATCGTCTTACTGAGTATCTGGCCAAAAACAGATTTAAGAATGATGATATCTATCCATGTGTTTTTATAAAGAAATCTGCATTTGGATTCATTATAGTTATTACGTACGTTGATGATTTAAATATAATTGAAACTCCTGAAGAGATTCCAACAATTATAAAAACTTTAAAAGAAGAGTTTGAGATGAAAGATCTTGGAAAGACTAAATTTTGTCACGGCCTACAGATTGAGCATACAAAAAATGGAATTTTTATTCATCAAACAACATGCACAAAAACGATTTTGAAGAAATTTTATATGGATAAGTCACATCTATTAAGAACTCCAATGATCGTAAGGTCGTTGGGTGTGGAAAAGGATCAATTCCGTCTTAAATAAGAAAATAAAGATATCCTTGATCCTGAAGTGCCATATCTTAGTGCCATTGGAGCGCTAATATATCTTGCTAATAATACACGAGTGAGTGTGTGGGAATTTGGCTATCATCTCTATCGTCAAAGGCAAAATCGTGAGGCCTTGTGTGCCAAAGCGGACAATATCGTGCTAGCGGGTGGTCTGGGCTGTTACACAAGTCGCGAGTGTTTTTGGCTTATGAGTTTGATCTAATATATTCTGTCAACATGTGTTCTGATTGATCATAAGATAGCTCCAACTGTCCTATTTGAAGATAATACAGCATGCATTGCTCAACTTAAGGATGGATACATCAAAGGTGATAGAACTAAACATACTTTTCCCAAATTCTTCTTCACTCATGATCTTCAAAATCAAGGAACAATTGATATCCAACAGATTCGCTCAAGCGATTATTTGGCAAACTTATTTACAAAGTTACTCTCAAAATCCTCCTTTGAAAAATTGGCACATCAAATTAGGATGCGCCGATTTCGAGATATTAAATGTTGTCGACAAGAGGAGGAGACTATACTCTTTTTTTCTTGATCAGGTTTTTTTCCATTGGTTTTTTTTTACAAGGTTTTTAATGAGGCAGTCTCTATCACAAAGGATATTGTACTCTTTTTCTTTCACCAAAATTTTTTTCCTATTGGATTTTTCTTTAATAAGGTTTTAACGAGGCATAATGCTAAATAGACATCTAAGGAAGAGTGTTCTGATAAGGATGGCAAAGTGGATGCCCATTTATGATGAGGGGTTCAGCATTCTCAAAAAATAATGTATTTAATAGAGTTTAAAAAGATAATCCTGTGTACATATATAAATAGTAGATTAAACCTCCGTTGATTACACACAACAGTAATAAAACATTTTTTTCTCTTTCTTTTACTATAATACTCTTTTTTTATACACTGCCAATACTCCATTCTTTCTTTACGTTATATTAAATAGAACTCCCGACACTTGCTTAAGCAGACAAGTGAGCTGACCACTCGACCAACCCAAGTTGATTACAATAATATTTATTATTTTGATGATTTGATCTATCTCAGGTTAGTCTATTATATCTAGCCCAAAAACAAAGGAAAAAAAAAGGAACATTGAGAAGAAAAGTGATCCCCAAAGAGGAACTGCGATGTTTTGTTTAATTTGCTTCTCATCATCACTTCTCATAGTGTAAATTATATAAATCATTATTTATTGTATAAACTGAGGAATATATAAAAATTTAAAAGTAATTAGTTTCATGTAAAACGGATAAATAAAAATCGTGTGACGATAATTTAATTAAATCTATTAAATTATTTAATAATTTTTATTTATTAATTTCACATAAAATTAATGTAATTCAGTTTCTATCTAAACGAACATTTATATATACTCTCGATCTTTGAGTTTATAGTCACTAATCTATATTGTAGCTATAGCGTAAGTTTTTCTAATATCAACTAATAAGGGTATATTTTCTTTGGGGGATCGAAAACAGGCTGGGAAATTGTATAAACAAACTTCATTTTCACGTGTAAAGTTCCGTTAAATTTATCTATATACCATTTTTAACCTTGTTTTACTCAACTTTTTATTTTATTGTTAATAATAAATAAATTAATAATTTTTAAATTTTGTTTTATAATCTTAATTTAAGTAGTGAAAAGGTAATTCTTTTTTAGATATCTTAAAATTTTAATTGCAGTTTTAAAAATAAAAATAAAAAATATATAAAATATCAGGAATAAAATAAAATACAAAAATAAAAAAATAAAACATAACAAATAGTATATATGAAACACTATAAACAATAAAACAAACATAACAATGGTTGCTAACTATAAAAAATATATTAACAAACACATTTAGAATCAATTCTTAATCCCGTGATTCGAGGGATAAATGTTACAAATAAAATTAAAAAATAGCTAACTTAACGATTTTCATCTCTTCTTAATTAAAGACAATGCCTCTAACTCTATCTAATTTTTTTTAATTTTTTATGATATCTTTTATTTTGACATACTAAATTATTAATCTGTCACGAATTAAAATTTGAAAAGTGTTCAGGGATTAGCAGTTTTTTTATTTATAGCCATTAAGTAATCACCAATGATATTTTTAATAGTGTAAAATTTTATCTAATAATATGAGATTACTTATTTTTGTTTTACTAGTTACATGCTAATCAAAATTTAATAAAATTACTGACTCTTAAATTTTTTTTTTTAAATTCTATTTGCAAATAAATTTATTATTAACTAATAAATTAATTATTATATACATAAAATAGAATTTAAATTTTTAATATTTATTTAATAAAGATAAAAATTAGTATTAGAGAAAGGAGACAATAGTTATATATTATATGTTAGTCTTTATCATTAAAATACTCTAATTTTATTCATTGATAAATTAATTATTAGACCTGTTACTTAAATTCTGGTTCACCACAATAATTTTGAAATCGGATTCTACTAAAAAAGATAAGCTCTTCAAAAATCTCTTCAATCTTAACCACTAAACTCTCATAAATTGGAGCACTATCAAAAAATTTCATAAAAAACAATAACAAATGATACGGATAATTATCATACATAAACTTAATATAAATGAGTGACCAATAAAATCACAGATACGTAATTATTCTATTTGAGCATTAGAATTTTTTTTAAATGTTCAATACCGTTCTTCTATAAAAAGACGACGTTCCATTCTCTTATTTTAAGAAAAACTGATTCAAACACGAGCTATATCTCAGAAAAATTTATTCAGGAACAAGACCAATCCAATTTAATTAACTTGGTCTAATTAATCATTTGATAAAGTCTATAATTTCTAACCAATTTGAAGTTGGTTAAGTGGTCAGCTTATTCGTTCATTTAAACAAATATTGAGATTTGTTTTGTATATGTAATAATTTATTAACTAGTGGCATACTCTTAAATAAAACTCAGATCCTGACGGATTAATCTTTAACCCACTGAGTTAAAAGATGCCGTGAAAAACCAAAAAAAAAGTCCGCAATTCCTTCTGATATACTCTGAAAACCAATAAGGGACAATTTAATTAATTAATTAGTTAATTCATATGCAATGTATATGCACCGCTTCCATAATTTTCCATTAGTCGTGGACTTATCCAAAAGTTTTGGTGTCTCTTTCACTCTGGCCATGTGATGACGTCATATTCATCAATATGTACCATCAGAAACAATGGTATCACTCCCAAACTACGAGTCTATAGCATTTGGTATTGTGGGATCTGCACAAAACAATGTGCGGTGCTTCAATGAAAGCATTCACAGACAATTATTGTAAACCGAACTTCACTCCTATCGGAAGTAATCAACCATGCATCACCCCAAAGAGAAAACCTCCATTAAAGAAACCATATGGGTCCACCTACCCCATAAAAAGACAAAATTAGGTTTTGTTGTTATTAGTTGCAAGCAAGTCATTTTTTTCTTTTTCTTTTTTTTTTCTAAAAAATGACATTTGCATATAAATATTTTTATATATAATAAGTGATTTTGATGATGAAGATCTCTTTAAATTTGGGAGAAAATATTTTAGAAGAGATTTTTTATTTGTAAAAATATTTTTAAATTAAAAAATCAAATTTATTTAAAAAAAGAGAGATATCTTATTATATTACAGCATATTTTTATAGTTTTAGAAACACAACAAATTCATATTTATTTCTATTTTTATTTATTAAAATTATTTATAATCGAATAGTGTATCTCTTTTTAATTTATAATTTAACATAAAATTCATGTTTTTCGTACGATTATAAATATCATTTGACTATTTTTATGAATAAAATGCTTTCCTCTGTTTAAACAAATATATATACTTTTTATTTTGTTATGGATTTTATATGAAAAATTGATTTAATAAGTAATTTTTTATATATATTGGCTTATTTTATATGGTCTTCACATTTTTAATGTATTTTATTGACTGAAATTCAATAGAAATTTAATTCATACACATATTTAGGCAACTATATATATATATTGCTCTGTTATTTTCTTTTACGTATCTTGGTATTTTTTTCATTTGAGAAAATAAAGACAAAACGTGGGATCCCGTTAGGGAGACAATAGACTATTAGTTTAATTTTTGGATTCACGCTTTAATATCATGTCATGATACCACTCATCCCAAAAGCTTTAGCTGATGGAAAAATGTAACACTAATAATTATATCTCTAATACTTCATAAACCTCCATTATACACATTATATAAATATTTTATTGGCTCCTCGTACTTTTTTCAAAAAACGTGTGTTAATGCATGTAACTAATCAGAATTAATGAAAGTTAAAATAGCAATAATGATAATAATAATAACACGTGGCTACACGATCCAAAAATCCAAACCACCTGTAATAATAAAACAACAGGCTCTATGGTTTTCCACCAAAAGTGCCAGTTAAGTCACTCTTTATTATCTCTATATAAACTGGTACTTACTCAAAGTTTTCTGAGTCACTCATATCATTGATAACAGTTTCAACTACTTTTCAAGCACCAAAAATGTGTCGTGGAGTTATGGCTGTTGCATCCACCACTGTTGGAGTGATGGAGGTGCTGAAGGATCAAGGCTATTGCAGGTGGAACACCACCATGAAATCAGTAGCCCAAGGTGCCAAGAACCATGTCAAGTCATCACAACACATGGCTGCTAATAATAGCAACAATAACAACATGTCTCATCAATCTTCTTCTTCTTCTTCCATGATTGCTAATAATAACAAGTTAAGAGATGAGATTGATGAGATTGAACACATGAAGAAGGCTGAGGAGTCTCTTAGAACCGTCATGTATTTGAGCACGTGGGGTCCTAACAGTTAGTTTTAAAGGTTGAAACTATATATATATATATGGCTGAGGGGGCTCATAACAGTATAATAAGATTATGTGTTACTCTTAGCTTGGATGTAAGTTGAATGTGATATGATGAATGAGTATAAATTTGCTATGGCAATAATTTGTAACATTTTCAATTCATGCTTTATTAGTCATTTCTACTGCTACTATGCTTAATTATTGAATGATGAACTTAAGTACTCCCGTCAAAGATAGAGTGTTATTAGATGCAGAATAGATTGCTCATTTTCCTTATTATTATTGTTTCCTGAAAATATAACATAAAAGATCTAACATATAGCTTGTGGAACCATTGTTGGAGTAATAATTTGATTAACTTATATAAATCAAATCACTTTTATATTTTGAACTTATATTAATTAAATGCCAATATTGATTAGTCGATTATTTATGCTTAAATGATTTTAATGTACTTTATATGTATTGTTGTTATTGAGCATATTGATTAAATGATTTTGGGTAACTTTTGTTTTATTTATATCATCATTAAAATGGATGGTTTTAGCTCATGCATTTTGATTGACATAAGGAGAGATCTCTTAACCTAATCCTATGTATATAGACAACTATCACACCATTGAGATCTGAGAGACACAATACTCATTTGGCTAATATTCTTGGAAATTAGAAGAACTCTTTTTCCCTCTTTGGCCATATTCAAAGGACCAACCGACCAAGCAAGAATGAGAATTAAATTAACTCAGTTGTTTAAACCTAAACTTGTTTTTGTAAATTTATGTTCGCAATTCATAAATGGGATTTCACTTTAAAATTCAATAAAGTGGTATCAAGGTTACGTTCTTTTAATTTTTTATTTAGGATGTTTATATCAGAGTCATATTGCAAGAATTTGGTGATTTAAGAATTCGTTTGCAGAACTTCTGGATAGATATTTTACATTTGAACAAAATTCTTTTCAGTTAAATTTTTTTTTTTAGTTGTTCTGGAACAATTATAAACTCTAAAAAAACAAAAACCTGATTTTGTTTCTGGTGTCAACATGCTAGGGGTGGTCCTGTTCATGGGATCAAATTATGTTCTAAAAGAAAATATCGAAATTACATCAATCTCATAAGTATAATACAAATCCTACCAATAGAATCACTTTTTCCTAGAAATACGAAACATTAAGTTATACTTTAGTTTTGGATGTTTATATTATAACAAATATTATTGTATTTGAAAAAAAAAAATACAGAGTGCATTGTTTTTTGAATTTTAAATTCTTAGTCCTAGTTTTAAATTCTCAATGTTAAATCCTAAATTTTAAATTCTAAAATTTAAATTTAAATATTATATAAATATAATACATATAAAATTAAAATTTGTTTAATTAACAAAGATGATACATTGATACTACTCTTTACTTAATAAAAACTGGACGAAACTAATACTATAGGGTCATATGATACATACTGCAAGATTTGGTGGTTTAAGAATTTGTTTGTGTTTGTATAAATCCTAAGAATTTGGATTATATTCAATATAATCGAAAATATTAGGAATGTCCTCCCCATCAAAATCCTTAATTTACCTCAGCTTTGCTGCCAAGCAAATTTTATTGGTAAATTTAACTGAGGTTCTTTTTTTGGGCCATGAACCGAGGGTTGAATATGGTTATACGTCAAATTTCCACAAGGCTATTTTGATGTGAAGCCCAATGCAACCAATTGCGTGTGACAGGCCCATTCTGGCCCAAAATTCTCTAATTTTCTCACCATAATTAAATTCTAATTAAACGATGAAATTATCTTTTAATTTGTGTTTTATTAATAATATGATTCTTAAAGTTTTCAATCTCTTCACTGTATTTGCTGAAGCCGAAAAACAATGTGCGGTGCCGCACAAAACAAAAGCCTACTCGGCAACTCATCATATATCAGAAATAATGAAATACATCATCTCCATCAATAAAAATGCTTTATATACTCAAAAAGGAAAAGGGAGTTTCACAAAAGAAAAGAAACCAAGATATAACTCATTGGGTCCACACCCTCCACTATTACTAAAAACAAAAATAGGTTTCGTTTTTCGCAAATTATTTTTCGTACATTATCTTCATATTTTTCTTTTTGAGAAAATTAAAATAGAGACAAAGAATGTGTGTTAAGATATCTGTACCATCCACAGTACACACATAAATAAACAAAATAATATAATAAAAAATTATAAATAGAGATAGAAATAAAAATAAGAAAACATGTGGCTATCGACAACATTCAAACCACCTGTAATAAAACAACAGGCTCTGGTTTTCCTCAAAAATCGAAGTGTTATTCTCTATATAAAGCAGTTATTGTTGTTGAAAGTATTCTCAATCATAGCAACGTTTTCTACCATTGATAACATAGTTTCAACTACTACTTAAACACCGAAATGTGTCGCGGAGTTATGGCTGTTGCATCCACCACTATTGGAGTGGTGGAGGTGCTGAAGGATCAAGGGTATTGCAGGTGGAACACCACCATGAAATCATTAGCTCAAGGTGCCAAGAACCACGTGAAATCAGCACAACAGAAGGCTAATAGCAACAAGAAGAAGATGCCTCAGCAATCTTCTTCTGCTTCCTCAGTGATTGCCAATAAGCTGAGAGATGAAATTGATGACATTGAGCACTTCAAGAAGGCTGAGGAGTCTCTTAGAACTGTCATGTACTTGAGCACTTGGGGTCCTAATACTTAGTCTTATTAATGTTTACAACATGTTACAACTCTCTCCCTTATTAAATAATTGTTTATCTGAAGAGGTTTTAGATACATAATTTTAATAATGGAGAGAATATATAGCTGAGTGCTTATAAGTTATAACAGCACTCAGCATCACTGGTTAAGGAATAAAATTCTGCATGGTTTATGATATGTACTTTTTGTTTATGGTGTTTTGTTGGTTGAGTTATGTTTTTACTTTTAGCATGGATGTGAGTTGCTTTGAATAAGTATAAATTTGCTATCTCAGTTGGGAAGAGTTTTTCTTATGCTTTAATTTGTTGTTACTACTTACTACTATACTATTATTAAACTTTACTCTCTATTGAATTAACCACCTTCAGAAGCCCTTGAAGAAGTTTAAAATTCAAAACTCTTTTTGTTCCATAACCTTAAGCACACCCTTTTCAAGGAGTGCTATAAGGTAATGAACTTCAAATATTTAAATTATAAAAGGATATTAGGTGTTTCCCTTCATGCAGTGTTAGTCCTATCAGAACATTAGTTTTGTGAATAGTAACCAAACGTGTATTAATGCACGCAAATCAACTAATTAATTATGTAAAAGTGTAGTATATTTTGCCAAAACTCTCCCAAAGAAATTTTGATATCATTATTTGGAGAGTTGTAATCCCTTCTCAAAAGAGTGTAATATCAGCAATAAATACTAACAGGTACAGGAGTATCTTAGCTTCGTTTGGTAAGTAATCATAAAATATGTTATGGATAAAGAGAATAGTTTAATTAAATTATTACTTATACTACATTTCATTTGGATTGTTACTGATGATGCATAAATTTCGAGAAATCTAATCTTTGGAATCCATGTAATAATGCAAGTATCGTTTAGTAGGTAATAGGAGAATGCGTGAACATCATATATCAAAATAAAAGTCAAAGCTGATATAATATTATGTTGAAATAATGTTATGATTATCATACGTAAATAAGATTATTAGAAAAATTATTTTAATTATCCAATTGAAATCTTATGTAGCCATATCTCTTATCCACACACTCATGTTCACATTAGAGTCGTATGTGATGATAAGCTAAAAGTACTAATGTCGGCATCACCGAATTAATGAGCTTGCTATACATATTAATCTTCGTCTGCATCGTTCCTTTCTTTGAATCGAAGTAATTTGAGCTCCCAAGTATTGTAGCATATAAGTGATATTGTCAGTCTTACTAACAAAAACCACGGGCGAAGTTATTGTAGGATAGAAGATAGAGAACTCAAACGCTCCCAAGAAACATTACCATTATATTTTGTCCCTTTCAAGGACTAATGAGCCATGGCAACTTCAACTAGCTAGTGTGGAGTGTGGACCCTGTGGTCCTACCTAGTCCTACTGCACCCACTTCTATTTTTGAGCGCACATGCAGTATTCAATTTAGTCTCGAATATGAAGTATTACTAAATTTATACTTAGAATCCACCAGCTAGAATTTGCAAACTTATGTACTATGATAATAGGGCATTTGCTTAAATTTTTCATGGGGCTCTTTACGTTGCATCCCCCTTTGAAAACTGGTATCTAGACAGATGCACACTGCAACTTCACTCAGTGACACTTTGGTGACATTTCACTTGATCATAGTCAACCCATTGGCTGACTAGAATCCTCCACTGTTCAAAACCTTTCGGATGTAGAGCTTAAGAGAAAACCACATCTAAAAAACTATCTAAGTATAAGAATCTAAGGCTGTGGTCTTCACGATGTGAGGCTCATTATATGACATTTTGTAACAATCATAAAAACTCAACCATACCACAATTTTTTGCCAAAATAACAAAATAACCCAGAAACACCGGAGCACTAACTAAAACAAGAAATTTGAATAAGAGTTTGTAAAATAATAACAGGTAAGTGGATCCATGATTTAGACTTAAGCATGTTCTAAGCAAAACTAATTTCTCTAACAAAATTGTCTTCGCATAAAAAAAACTGTGACTTGTGAGGATCATTTACTTCTTGTCTTCCTTTTCTGCTTCAGCAGCCTTCTTGAGTCTAGCACCATAATGCTTCTTGTTTGTGCGTTCAAGACGGAGCTTGTAGTAAGCCTTAAATGCCTTCATTTCATCTGTAACCTTAACAAGCTCAACAGATGGTTTCTCCCTCAAAATGGGCATGTACGAGCCCTGCACTTGGGTTGCATTTGCTAGTTCCTCGGCAGTAGAATCACCAGCCTACAGTATATAGATCATATCAATTTCCAACACATTTTGCAAAATTGAAATAAAAACTGAAGACCAAACCGCTCCCTTCGTAAAAAATAGATAGTTTAAAAGTTTGTATTACCTTGACCTTCTTTGCACGCCTTGGGAACACAACTAACTTTGCCTTGTATGTTTTCAGCCTCTGCACATTAGCCTGCATACTTTCTAATGAACGATTCTTGCGACGGTGATCAACGCCAATGCCTATGGTTGGAGCGAGCTTTTTGGGAATACCAGCAGCCTATGATGATGTATTATGTAACATAATATCAATACTGATGACTTAGGAGCAAGAATTTTCAAATTCTTACATAGTACAACATGACAGAATCTTCATCCTAAGAATCTAAAGAAAATCAGGCAATATTGATTCAATAACTGCAATTCATAATAAGAACGGTCCCAGAAACCATATTTTTTATGATCAATGTTCAACAAACCATGACTCAGTAACGCATAGATTAAGTGCACTAACAGTGCAATCATCTTCCTCTCCGCAACATCAGTATTCCAAATGAATCAATCATATTTTGCAAGCAAGAAAAAAAATATTTGCAGAACACAATCAGCCTATGATGATGTATAACAAGATTAAGTAACATAATATCAACAGTGATGGATTAGGAGCAAGAATTTTCAAATTTTTACAGAGTACAACATGCCAGAAGCTTCATCCTAAGAATCTAAACAAGAATCATGCAAGATTGATTCAATAACTGCAATTCATAATAACAACGGTCCCTGAAACCATATATTCTAGAGTCAATGTTCAAAAAACCATGAGTCAGTAAAGCATAGATTAAGTTCCGCTAACAATGCAATCATCTTCCTCTCCGCAACATCACTTCCTACACTGGCTACTGTACCTTGAGTTCTTCAAGAGAAAATCCTTTGCCAGCTCTGACTTTCATGTTGTATTTCAAGGTTTGGCCATGAACAATTGGCCTGAGAGATCCAGCAGTAGGCCTGGGGAAGATCTTAACAGCTTTCTCCTGGCGCGCTGCGAAACAAATAGAATCAACATTTGAAGGAATCAAATTCGAAGAAACTAATTAACCAGCATGAAACTTAGCCAAATCTATTGGTAATCCAAAAATGAAATCTGAATTGAATTACCTAAGCGTCTTCTGGTCTTCCTAGCTGGTTGATTGAACCAGGTCTTGACGTAGTTCTGCCAATGCTTACGGAAGTGTCCATTAGGGATAACATTGTTGTGCTTCACCATCGCTTAATTGCCTAAATTACAATACAAATTCGCCAAATTATATAAAACTGTTCACAAAACACTTCAAAGCTTATATATTAGATTAGCAAGTGTTCGTACCAGAAAATGTGCTCCTGCTGCGGCCGAGAGAGAGAGCTCCTGCGCCGCCGAGCCCTGTAACTGTCTTCTCTCCTCTTCTCGGTTTTGTGAGCTCTTCTTTTTGCGGATCGGAGTTGGAGTTTATTTTTTATCAACTCTGTTTGTGGATTTAGGGTTTGGGTTTGGGTTTTAGTTTTAGATTTGGATCCAATGGAAAATGGATCTGGATTTGGAATTGAGTTGTAACTTCTCTTTCAATTTATGACATTTGGGTTTATTATATTTTTGGAAAAATTTGGGTTATTGAAAGTTGAAACATAGAAAATTGATGGAACATAAAAAAATAAAAAATCATAGAAGATTACTAAAGAAAAAATAATCATAGAAAATTAACTTATGGATTTTGATATATGTTTATAAAATTATTAAGTATATGCAAAAATCAGCTATTATATATTATAAGTTTAATTTTGGTACATTGACAATATAAAATATTTTATATATAAAATTTTATATATTCTTTTGGATAATCATTTATATAATTAATATAAAAAAAATTATTTTGTTATCATTAGATACATGTGTAAAACTATTTTGTACTAAAAGTGTATCAAAATTAAATTAATGTAATATTTGTATATAAATATATTATTTTATAGATTTATAATATATTTTGTGTTTTCATATACATTTTATATAAATAACTAAGTTTTTTTATACACTACAATAGTTGTATTTTCTAAACCAAAAATAATATTAAATTTTTTTTTTTACCAAAAATAGGAGACTCGAACCTACAACCTCTTAATTGAATATAGAAAGACTATATTATTTAAACTATTAGTCATTGGCCAAAAAAAAATATTTTGTTAGAAAATATTGAATAATGTTAAAAAATGAGAAAATTTTATTATCTTTTATCAGTTAATAAAATTAATTACTAAAATTAATTATTATATATTTATATATAAATATATGTGTAATTTAATTTATTTTTAATATATATTTTATATTTTATTATATCTTTTATCCTAATACCTGATTTTAATTGCCGAATTCAGGGTTCATTTACCATAGTTGTTTCCAAACAAGCTTCATAAGTATTCATATTTTATTAAGTAAGACAATGAACTTATCTACTTCTTGTTATATCGTGAATTTTTATAGTGAACTTTTTTTAATTATATCTACACTTTTTTGTTTTATATTGATTTGTTCATTTTTTTTTCTAGTTACTATGCACTTCTCTAGAGTGGTCCATTAATTTAATTTAATTATAAAACAAGTAATGCTAAATTCAATCTTTGGCCCTTTGTAGGTCCCAATTCATATTATTCTGAATAAAAAATTGCCGTGACACATCAGGAATTAGGATAAGGAACCACAAAGCAGGAGTGTAATATAATTTTTTATTATCTTTTATGCGAATCTCACAAGCAAAGTGGTTGTTATTTAACTCCAAAGGGTGTTTATGGCCGTGTGAAATCGAGTTTGATGTGATTTAGATCTGATTTGAATATATACTGAATCTATTTATATAAAATTTATATATTTTTGGGTTACAATTATAGCGAATAAAAATCATATGAAAATTTGGCTATTAATATTACATTACTTTGATATCTTTTTATAAGCTAGCATGTGAAAATATCCAAATTTTTAAGATTTTAACCATTATTTGACATAATAAAATTCACTTAGAAAAATATTACAAGAAACAACTCTTCTCTAAAATTAAAGCATAATCATAATCAATAATAATATTGTTTAATAATACTAAATATTTAAATCAATACAAATAACATAATATTATGCATTAATTAGTCTAAAATCTTATGCATTTTAAACATAAAATATTAACTTATAGTCTTATAATAACTAATAATACAAAATATTAAGGTTTACAATACTTAAATTTCACATAAGAATAGTCATCATCCATCACTAATAACACAAAATATTAATTATGTATGATGACCGGGTCACCGGACCAATTTCGAGTGACTCGAGCCATGGCTCAGATCCAACCCAAAATAATGACCAGATATATTTTTTTTAAGACATTTACCCGGTCCTAGACCCAGTAAAATCACACCAAATTAATCCATAAAATGTTCGAAACCGAATCGAATCTTCGGGCCTGTCGGACCCCTACTCCAAACTAGAGTTAACACATCTAGTCATCTTCAACTGAAAACTTCCCATAAAAAAAACATCAAAATCTGACAAAGAAAAATCATTTTCCAGTTTTATCCTCAAGCCAAAA
>NC_029779.3:31480261-31524442 GCF_000817695.3 Arachis duranensis
TTCTAGTTTTCCAAAACCACATGTAGGAAGCCACTGGTTTTCCCACAAACCAGGTGTGTTGCCTGTTGTATCTACCTACTATGTTATCTCACAAAAAAAGTTTCCCTATAAATAAGAGTTTCCATCTCACAATTTTCTCCAGCAGCAATCCATTCTCTAGTCTCTCAATACAATACAGAAAGCCTTCTTAATCAAAATCAGTGTTTTTGTGATCATTCATAAGTGTTAAGATGAGTAAGTCATGGATGGTGGCAGCAAGTCTGGGAGCTGTGGAGACATTGAAGGACCAGTTGGGTGTGTGTAGGTGGAACTTTGTCATAAGAAATGCTCAGCAGCACCTCAAGAACCATGTTAGATCCATGTCTCAAGCAAAGACCACTCTCTCATCTTCTTCTTCTGCTCTTGTTTCCACCAAATTGAAGGACAACAAGGGAGAAGAGTCCTTGAGGACTGTCATGTACTTAAGTTGCTGGGGTCCAAATTGAACAACCATAAGAGATTACTATTGTAATATAGATGCATAGATATAGATAGTGTTGATAAGTTTCTTGATGGAAATTGTAAGAGTAGATATTATTAAAGTCAGAAACTATATATGTCATTATCCATATTTCTTGCCCCTTGGATTTTTACAATTTGGTTAAAGTTTGGTGAGAAAGCTATACTCTGTGAATTAAATATTCTTGACTATGGCTGAATCAATCAATTACAACTGGCAACCTATTTTTCTGTTTTATTAGAAATCAAAGTGCTGATTAATATACTCAACTAAAATTAATAAAAGGAGAAAAAAAAAACAGAAAAGGATATGTATATCATCCGTTACTCAAATAAAATCTGAAATAATGGTTTTTTGAAACAGCTTTGTACCTACTAGGCTACTACACTTGAAATTCTTTCATAGCACAATATCAGCTGTATTTTCTGATAAAAGGAATAATAAGAAAAAGAAAACTCAATCAACTGACTGGACCTGAATTGGTTTTCTTTTCCCACAACTTCTGTTTTGTCTTTTCTTTATTACTGAGATTTTTTTATCTAAAAATTCTTTTATTAGTAAGATCACGAATTTCAAATTTTCTTGAAAGGAATATATATACCTTAGCTAAAATAATATCCTATAGTTTTAATTAAGCATGTGTATTATGGTGTTTGCTACGCTAAAATAATATCCTATAGTTTTAATTAAGCATGTGTATTATGGTGTTTGCTACAGGACGATGATAAATTCATATATGATAATAAATTCATACGTACCGATACGTTTAAAATATGAACAAATAATAACAAGTCACATGAAATTTATTTTTCACATCAATATTTAATTTTTATTTTTTTAAATATATATTATATCACCATTTTTACTAATATATCTATTTAATTAAATAAAAATAAAAAATATTTTTTATTTAATTTTATAAAACATCTTAAACATCCTTCTTTTATTTGATTAGACAAAAATATCCTTTTAAATTAACGAAATTTTAGAATTCAATTAATCCTAATTTTATAGTTTCAAATAATTTAAACAACAAAATAAAAATATATTAAAAAACAAAAAATTAAAATTTTTTCGTCTTCTCCAATTTCTCTAATCATTCGTATCCCTTCTAATCAAAACATATCAAAAAATAAAAAATCGATCGTTTTTCATCTTCTCTAATTACCCCTCTGAAGCAAAGCAATAAAAGTCACAAACCAAATATATTTTGAACTCATTTTCTCATTCAAAATTTTTCGACTTTTGTTTTAGTTTCAGCTCTTGAATCAAAGCAGTCACTGAAAATTTTAATTTCTCTTGCCGAAAAAGTGGCAGACTATACTGTGGGTGCCATTAGAAGGCAATTCAGTTATGTAATATTCTACAAAGCCAATTTTAAGGAGTTAAGTGACCGTGTTACTGATCTTGAAGGTAAAAGAGATGAAACCAAGCATTGTGTTCAGAACGAAAGAAGGGATTTGAAAAAAATTGAAGGTCGTGTGCTGAAATGGTTGGACGACGCGGATGAAGCCATTGGGACGGCAGCAGCGAAGAATCTAGGGTTTTGATTCGAGATTTTCACTTTTTTATTTTAGAGAGATAATTGGAGAAAGATGAAAAATGATTGATTTTTTATTTCATTGATATATTTTGTTTAGAGAGGAACACAAATGATTAGAGAAATTGGAGAAGATGAAAAAATATTAATTTTTTGTTTTTTAAATATATTTTTGTTTTGTTATTTAAATCATTTGAAACTATAAAATTAAGATTAATTGAATTCTAAAATTTCGTTAATTTAAAAGGATATTTTTGTCTAATCAAATAAAAGAATGATGTTTAAGATTTTTTATAAAATTAAATAAAAAATATTTTTTTATTTTTATTTAATTAAAGGGTTGAATTAGTAAAAGTGGTGATATAATATATATTTAAAAAAATAAAAATTAAATGTTGATGTGAAAAATAAATTTCACGTGAATTATTATTATTTATCCATATTTTAAACGTATCGATACGTATGAATTTATCATCGTACCGTAACAAACCTGTTGAATAATGGCTAGCAGTTGGGAGGTGTAGCCAGCCATAATAAATTTTAGCAGTGAATTAGAGTCATTTAGTTATTCTGAAGAAAAGTTATCAATAAAACAACTGGCTTCCCAAAAACTGGGTCTAAAGTGTCTGATTGAATATGCAAACCATGTGCCTAAATTGTCTTCAAGTGAAACCGGAATCTCCACGTGTAACTCAACCATTGGATCAAATTGGCACTTAAGTGAGAAATACCAGTGTCCTTGAAACATGACAATGAAACATTCATGAACCATGACTCATCTAATTAAAACCAGAATACCACTGCCTTCACAAGCCACTGGTTTTATTTTTCAAAAATTTGGCACAAACTTTTATTTCACCTGGTACCACAAGTCCACAAGGAAGCTTCCCTAGTTCCCTTTATATATATAACACACGTTATGTTACTTCATCAATCAAAATACATAGTTATTCATCACTTGTTCAGGTTTTTTGGGAGAGGAACTAATACATACATATACACACACAATGAGTAGCTCAGCTAGAAATTGGATTGTGGCTGCTAGTGTTGGAGTTGTGGAGGCTATGAAGGACCAAGGAGTGTGCAGGTGGAACTATGCTCTTAGAAATGTTCAACAACATGTGAAGAGCCATGTTAGATCGTTTTCACAACCAAAGCAGCAGTTTTCTTCTTCTTCTTCTGCTGCTATGGTCTCCACTACTACAGTACTCAAGAGGTCCCAGAAAGCTAAGCAATCAGAGGAATCATTAAGAACAGTCATGTACTTATCTTGTTGGGGTCCTAACTAAATATTAGTAATGAGATCCACTTGGGACAATAAAGCAATTTTTCATCTTTGATGCTACTAGCTAGGCCATGAAAAGTTATGGCTTAAGTAGAATGAGATTTCTGTCTCTGCTTGCTGTATCAAGCTTTGTACAAATTCATTATTATTGTATAGTCTATGAAATGAAATGGTGTTACATGATTGCTACAATGATTTGCAGTTTCATATAATCTGATTTCCTAAAATTTCTGTTCACTGCCTTATTTCCTTATTGAAATCCATCCAAGAATACATTCACAATAAGTTGTTTACCGTATCAGTTTCATGCATGTAATAAGCGTGTATGTATTTGATTACTAATGTGTAATAGAACTGTCATGTGATTAATTACCGGAGATAATATACTATTAATAACTAACCTGTCAATTAATACTAGCTAGTAAAGTAAACATCCTCGTTCTTATTTTCCTATTACCACATCCTTTATAATGTCAAACCCACTTTGTAATAGATTAGTGTTCTCTTTTTTTATTATTATTCCAACTCCCACTCTAATTAACTAATAGAATATTAAACCATTAATAAGGATCACAGTTGATACAACAATGTTTATGGGGGCAGTGAACCCATATTTATAAACAAATATCAAAAAGAAAAAAGCAACATGAACCCATATTTATGTATCTTTGGATTACTGATGTTATAACTAATTCCTAATTAAGATTCACTCAAGATATGTCTTAAATACGACTCCATACAAATTATTTGATTTCCATAAAGATAAAGATCAGATTGCCAGAGATTTATAAAGATTCCCATAATATTTTTTTAGTATTTGTTTTACTTATTTCATTTTCTGCGGATAGATGTCTTCAGTGAGAAGATAAAGGACAAGATAAAAATTTATCCTGATGATGTGTAAGGATAAGATTCTCCTCATGCTTGAGTTTTTACTTTTTAGACATAGACATAAGGTTGTGCTGTACCACTTAGCAGCTAGGGACTGGTATAATATGAATTTCAGTAGCAACGGAATGATTATTTTTTCTATCATTGTTTCATCATTATATGATGGAATAAGAGTGTATTTAAAGTAAAAATCACATTTTATTATATAATAACAAGACAGTAAATTTAAGTTAATAGACAACAAAATTAATCACATAAACATTCCTCTGTATAATTATTTCACACAAAAACAATTGACCTCAAAACCACTAGCAATGGCTTTTCAGTTTTCACCCCTTGGTTTCTCATTTCCACCTACTAAATTGGAAATCATATCAAGCTTAATATCCTATATTCTACTTAAAAAATTTCCAACTTTCAACCGAGCCACACCATAATCAACTTCAGATCATATTTGTAGTACTTTAGTTTTGCATCTTAGAAGGCCAAACAAAACAAGTGTTTCAAGAAGGTTTAATTACTCTATAGTTCATTATAGTTTTATCGAGGTGAAACAATGTCCTAAAATCAGCACAACAACATGCGAAAAGCCATGTTAGATCTTTGTCTCAGGCAAAGAACCTTTCTTCTTCTGCTATGGTTTCAAATGCAAAGAAGTCAGAGGAATCTTTGAGGATAGTTATGTACCTAAGTTGCTGGGCTCCCAATTAAGGGAAAGATAAATAATAATAATAATAATAATAATAATAATAATAATAATAATAATAATAATAATAATAATATCATTTGGATCTTTGGGTCCAATATTTGTCATAACAGAATGTATATATAGTTTGGTAATGAACAATTTTTCCATCATGGAAACAGGAACATGTCAATTAAGATAGATGTATTAGTAGCAATGTTAGATTAATTTCTTCAAATTATTATCACTTTAATTTGTGGATCTTTCCAACGTGTATTATATCCTTACTGCTTATTAAGATAACTCATCAGCACAAATCCTTAGTGGTGGTGTCTTATGCAAACACTGCAAACTAAAGCAGAAAAATAAATAAATTAGAGAAAAATCCAAAATAGTTACTGACAATTGCCTCAAAAGACAACGAGATTCTTGACAAAAAAAAATATCAATCCGACTCCTGAGATTTATTTGTATGGGACTGATTAGCCTCTATGCCAAAAAAATCAATGTTATTTTTTTTTGCACAAGGACTAATCAGTCCCAAAAAAATTTCTCACGGCCGAGTTGGATGTTTTTTTTAGGGGCCTCATTGTTCTTTTGAGATAATTGTCAGGGACGTATTCACTCAATAAATTACTTGCTATTGCTAATATAGTAACAAAAACCAATAAAAGTTATTGAAATACTTTTTAAGTTTATACGAATAATAAATAAATAGCATGGTTTCTAGAAATTCCTATAATTTTATATTTTTGTTATTATGATATAAAATTTATTACTTTATCAACCCTATCATAACGTTGGTTTTCAAAGATTAGGAGGATTGAGACTTAGTATTATTTTGGTGGTTAGAGATTAGAACTAAAATTTCAGTTTCTGAATTTAAAATTTTAGCACCTCTAGAAAGTAAAAACACAAAGGACTAGAATTTGTGAATAACATTTTTTTTTAAATATCGTCATTTAACTTTTTAAATTTCAAATTTATCCCTCAATCTCCATAATTATTTTAAATTAAACATAAAACTGAGACATAACTCAATCAAGTATATTTTATACTAAATACAATACAGAAACTTAATTTAATCTTTATTTCTCAATCTCTATCTCCCAATCTCAGTCTCTCAATCTCCATCTCTCTTTCAATCGCAACCTATAAAATCTGCTTGCATATCAGCATATGCATTAAAAAAATGCCTTATGGGGGCATGCTTAAATTTTAACCTTTATTTTTTGTAATCATTATTTCTCTTTAAACATCAACCCTATAAAGAAATTCCCCTCATGATGGCATGATATGATGGATCTATAGACATTGAGCAATTAATCTATTATCAAATTCACCACTTGGGTGCTAAAAACTGCATTAGCAACTGCAAAGACAGCTGCATTTGATGTAACAACAAAACAAAAAAAGGATTAGTTGCATATGAATTGAAATTTTGTAATCTATATTATGCTCATATACGAACATTAAGTGAGTGTGACACTTTGTGTGACAAAGACAAGTGGTCCAAATCCAAAATATAAGGATAATGCATTGAACCTTATTCCAAAACTCCAAACAACATTATCTATATACCATTGGCTTCCTCAAAACCACTAGCTATAAACGGCTTTCTGCCTCTGGTTTTATTTTGTCCAAATCTTTGGTACTTTCCGTAGTTTAGTAACACCCTTTTCTTTACATAAATAACAACACCATGCACCTTCACTTAGCCACACAGTTTAGACTTCAAATTACAATCATCAAGTATATCATATATCAACTTGTGTTAATAATTTGAAAACAAAGAATTAGTTAAAATGTGATCAGGTAAAGCATTAGCAAAGGTTAGAGTTGTGGAGGCCTTGAAGGATCAAGCAGTGTGTAGGTGGAACCATGCCATAAGATCAGCTAAGAAACATGTTGGAACATTGTCTCAGGAAAAGAAAAACAAGAACAAGATTCCTTTCTCATCATCTACTATGGTTAATTCCTGCTACAACAAATTGAAGGAGTCTGAGGAATCATTGAGACTTGTTATGTACCTATGCTGCTGGGGTCCAAACTAGGACTTGTCTTGCCTCTGATTGAACCTTGATGCATGCATGGTGGGGACTCAGCTTTTATTTATAGAGCAATGTTGACTTCTAATGGTGCATGTGTGCATAGAATCCAAAGTTGGTTCTCCATTTTGATAGATATTGATTGATGTAAAAATCCTGATAACTGAAATATAGGTGTTGAGCAATTTCATTTGCCTCCTTTTTTGTGTGTGTTCTTTTAGCATTTTCTGTTTTTTTATACAGCTAGTTTATTTAATCCTCTCTAGCTAGGCCAACATTTTGAATATATTTTTTTATCTGATCAAACTTCACTTGATTTTCACTTAAATTAGCTAGTGCTAACATACTTTACTTTGTTTACAAAAAAAATGGTGGATTATAGATTGAAGCACTCTTACTTTCTCCTAACATTTAGAAACAACTCAACAAAAAGTGAGTGCAACCATATTATATAAAATCCATCTCCTTGACCATTGCACCTTTATATAACTCTGCATTCTGTAAAATCATTCCATGACCTAACTAGTTGATTATCAGAAGAATATTAAGAAGTCTTCAAGTTTTGAATCAGAGAAAAGTAGCTTTGGAGTAAAGGGTGTTTGATTGTTTCCAAGCATATTACCATTGATCCTGAATTATTCAGCCATTCTTAATAATATAGTAGTTTTAAATTATGGTCTATTATTGTAGATGTAGCCATATAATATTGCTGTTGTGGTACATACTAGTACATCAGCATCATGGTGGCTATATATACTATTTTTTCCCCACTATTTTTGTATTGCATCACAATTACAATTACTAGTAGATAATAGCAATTTAAAATTGTGCCCACTGTTAAAATAAATCTATTGATCAAAAAGGGATAAAAAATACCCTCATGCAAGAGGGGCCACATAAGGATCAGTGGGTTTTCTTGTGTTGTCATTCTTAATAACACCAATTATGGGTAATGTTACTAACATCATAGCACATCATTGCAGCATGGCTTTATAGGAATAGTCTCTTAAGTTTTAAAAGAAGCTTTCTTCTGTTATTTTCAAACACAAGAAGAATCCAACAAAATGAGGGAAAGAAATGTCAATTTGGTAAAAGCATGCATCCATCCATCCAACGCTTTTCCCCCTTGTATATTTTCTTCTCTTTTTTGTGGTTTAGATTTGAAGCCAAGTTGATTGTGGATGCTGATTTTAATATATTGATGCAGGCATGTGCTGCAGTAGCTGAATCATTTAGCAGACAGCAGCACACAGTTACAGATCAATGACTAAACTAACACCAATTCTAAAATATTGTTAACAAAGATCAAAACAATAAACCAAAGACCATATAATTTGTGATATAATTATTATTTTACTTGACTTATAACATGAATAAGCTGATCAAATATTCCAATTGAATCACCAATATCGAAATCTTATTACAAATTTAATAAATTTAATTCAATTCAACTTAAATTTTAAGAAAAAGGTAAAAACTTACTAAAAAGGTAAAAACTTATTTCTAAAGCTTCAACAACAAAAATAAAACTTTGTTAATGTCATCAACTATAATTCACATATTCTTACAACATGATTACTTTGGAAAATACATGAGTTACACAATTAGTAAGAAATGAAAAGATGGGTGATGCTAATGTTGTTGTATGTGAAAAAACATAAAAAGAAATAGCAAATGATTGCATAGATGGTAGAATCAAAGCAACTGTAAAGCCCGGGAACCCACAAACAGCTCCACCCGGACCTCAAAAACACAAATCAAATACACAAAGTTTATGAAGCATTCAGATCCGACTTGGTTTGTTCATTCATTCGAATCACGCACTTCACACTTCAAACTTCACACAGTAAAAATTTCACACCCCAAATCCGAATCCCTTTTCTGCTACCAAATTGTCTCACTCATTAAAAGGTACTAACCAGTAACGACCACCATTTTGGACAAAACACACAAAAAAATATAAGTGTTTTCGGATCAAAAACAACGTGTGAGGTCACTCTCAACAACCTTTGTGTTGTTTTCTTACTATGTTCAAGTGCTTTCAACAAGAGAGGCACAATTTTTTCTGCTACAAGAATACCCAAATCTGGCTTCAGACCCTTCACACAACAAATCACGAAGTTTGAAACTTTCGGAGCAATTGTGAGACCCCAGTTGCCGGGAGTTTGTTTTTCCGGCGAGATTCCGGCGAAGAATGGCGGTGGAGAGTGAGAAATCAGGGTCTGATGGTAAAGGTTGGAGCTTTTGCAGAATGCCGTTTTGGCAAACAACGCATGCACCTTCTTCATCTTCTTCTTCTTCCTCAACATCTTATATGCACAATGTTCATCAGCAAAACCAGGGTCTTCAATCTCTTGATAGATCCACCCAGAATCAGTCTTCAGGAATGGTTTCTTCTGTGGCAAAGTCTCTGCTTCCTACAAGGAGGAGGCTCCGTCTTGATCCTCCCAACAAACTCTACTTTCCTTGTATGTATCTTATGAACTTATTTAGTCACTGGTTTCTGTTTTCTTTCTTATTATTAACTTTTTGGGTTGCATTATTTTCTGTTAAGATTCATTGCTGAATGAGTAGTGATGTACTTATTATCATAAAATTGTCTTAAACATCCTTCTAAATACTAATGAGGTATAAAAGATTAGGAGGATGCTTTGGATGATCTTTTATAGGAATAAATAATTACTCTGATTGAATTGGTGTTTCTGTTTTAACTTTTAAGTGCTTTGCTTGTATCATTTATCCTCTAAGGTATTGAGAGTTTTATGATTATAAATATCAAGACTAATCTATTTATTTGTTAATTCTGTTTTTTCCCCTTGTTTTATTGTTATTAGGAATTTAGGATCAAGAATATGATTTGAGTTCCAGTGAATTCTTTTGGATGAATTTGATTCATTTTGAATTTGTTTTGAAGATGAACCTGGCAAGCAAGTTAGGAGTGCAATCGCGATTAAAAACACTAGCAAGTCTCATGTAGCTTTCAAGGTGAGGTTTATCCCTTATGATGAGTTAGTGATTAAATCTTCATTGAAACTTTTCTGGCACTCACTGTCAATGTATGTTGACATTTGACACCTCTTGGGACAATTTTGGATTGTTTTAATCAACCTACAAAATTGAAATATTAGATCAGAGAAGTTTCTTAGGTAGACTGCTTCAACAACTGTGACAAGAATTGAGAAAACTGTCTTTTGAACTGTGGGAAAGAAATGAGAAGATGAGTCAGTTAGAAGTAGTGGAAGTCTGTTAGTGTAAAGTTAGTTTAGTTAGCTTTCTGTTACTTAAAAATAATCCAATACAGAAATGTGCATGTACTACTATGTACACTAGTAATCCCTATACAAGCCAGAATTGCAGCTCACTTACATCAGAATGAATAGGTTCAATTCATTTATATCAGTTTTATTTTCTTCTCTGTTCTATATTGAGTTCACCTTCTTTAGATGAACAGTTTTGAAGTCTTGAAGAAAGTTTTCGACACTGACTTGATGATAGGAAGCATGGCATTGATATGGTATAAGGATGTTCCTATCGAGTTTCACATCATATTTTTATAGGATAGTGAACACTTTTCTATTGTTGTATATTGACATGTTGTATACCAGTAGCTTTTTTGTTGTATAATCCACTTAAATTGCTGCTAACTGACATTTTTGTTTTGTTTCCATCTTAGTTTCAAACAACTGCACCGAAAAGTTGTTATATGCGCCCTCCAGGTGGTATTCTTGCACCTGGAGAAAGCATTATTGCCACTGGTAATTTGTCCTTCGAAACGTGATTCTACAGTTTAGTCAAGTACTTTGAATTTGGTGAATCCTGCTTAACAACTTTAGGTTAACATATTTGGCAGTGTTTAAGTTTGTCGAGCCACCAGAGAACAATGAGAAACCACTTGACCAAAAAAGCAGGGTTAAGTTCAAAATCATGAGCCTCAAAGTGAAGGGAGAAATGGACTATGTACCAGAACTGGTAATTTGCTTATACTTTTCCCCCAAGACATTGATATCAACCTTCATTGTTTTTATTTTTTATACTTGCTTATTTCATAAGCTGACATAAGCTGACACTGTAACTTTTCTTTCTGCTGTTTTTTTATGCTTAAAGTTTTTTTTATTGGATTTGGATTCCAACCTTGTGATGGTCTCATCCCCACCATTGATTTGATCACTTTGAAAAAATAGAACTTAAAAAGATAAACAAGCAAGTGAAGATGTGAACATGAACTTGTCATGTTAATTTTGAACGTGAGAGGATTGAATCCTTTTCTGTGTATGTCATAATATCCATTTTCTCAGTCAAAACATATAGTATAGCGAAGGATTTTGATAATGTGACTCATAATTTGTCAGTTTATCCATCTAATGATTAATAAGCCAACCCTATTGTATTTAATGTGTATTGATTTGTACATTTAGGATGGAATGGTTTATTGAATAAAACATGCTTTCAGTATATATATACTCAATGCAGAATGCTTCTGTATGCTGATCAAAGTTGTGAAATGTAATTCTTCCTGCAGTTTGAGGAGCAAAGAGATCAAGTGGCTGTAGAGCAAATTCTGCGGGTCATCTTCCTTGACCCGGAACGCCCTAGCCCTGTAAGATTAGTTTGTCTCAAATATGTTATATGATCTTATAGCTTTCTGTGTGGAGTTAGAATCTAAAACATTGTTTCTCAAAGGCTTTGGATAAGCTTAAACGGCAGTTGGCCGAGGCCGAGGCTGCACTGGAAGCTCAGAAGAAACCCCCGGAGGAGACAGGTCCTCGACTCGCCGGAGAAGGTCTAGTTATTGATGAATGGGTAAGACACACACTTCTATACTTTTTGCTACTCCAAGCTTGGTGTATATTGGATTATGTTCTCATTTCAAGTTAAAATTATGTTCCCTCTTGCTTGTTCCTTCTGCAGAAAGAAAGAAGAGAACGATACTTGGCTCGGCAGCAGGTCGAAGGTGTCGTGGATTCAGTGTAAAGTATATAGCATTTCTGTTCTTTTGTCCAATTTTATGTTCAGAAACTGAACTGTCTGGCCACTGATTTGTCAAATGTGGTTGAGTGATCTAGAGAAGTGCTATTAAGAGATTGAAAACACTGAATAATTTTTCATTTTGAATAATGTTTGTGGTGTTAAGTGCGAGTGAATCAATGCTACCATCGGCTGAACTTAATTTCTATGCTATATCTTCTCTTACAACTTTTAGATAGCTTGTTTCTTTTGAATGAGATTTTTGAACTGATTCTTCACTCAATTTCATCTTTATCATTGCTGTGGTTGGATTTGCCTCAGTTGGAAATAGTTATCTTGTTGATCAAATCATATTCAAATATCTTGATTATATTCAGTTTCATTGATCTAAAGAAGAATCAATTTAGTCAAAGCAATATGTGCTTGAATGCATGACAAAAGTGACACAACAGCTTCTTGTTTTATGAACTTCAAATAAGTTCATATCTCCATCATTTGTGTATATATAATCAAAATTGTGAAGAACAAAAATGATTATGCTTAGAGTGTTTTTAACTAATATCTTTGAAGCACTTTTAAGATGTTCAAAATGTTGAATTGTCAAGTTAGCATGTTCATTCTTTATGATCTGGAACACTACAAACAAACTCAAATTCCACTTCCATTGATTTGGGTAGAAGATGGCTGTAATGTCCTAATTGTTTTTTTTGAAACATTTTACATCTAATTCCTTTTATTACTACCCAACCCTCAAATTTTATCAAAATGCCTACACTACCCTTATTTCCTTTTTCCAAACCTAACACTAATTTCAAAATGAACTCAAACACTCTCATCTCTCATCTCACACGCTACACACACACACACAAAAAAAACAGAGAGGGTGAGAATCAGGAAGAAGAATCTCACACGCTACACACACACAGAAAAAAAAAACAGAGAGGGTGAGAATCAGGAAGAAGAGAGGGGAGGAAGGGACGGTGCCGGTGGGGCTGGCAGCCGCTGTCGCTGTCGTTGTCGAGAAACAGAAGTGCAAGAGGAGCCGTCGTGAATAGAGAGCTGTTCCGTCACCGGTTGCCGTTCGGGTGAACCTTGGTTGCTAATGAAGCTGTTGGTGCTACTGGAGCTGAACCGTTCCTATCAATAACCCAAACTATCGCAGCTCCACATTGTCGCTGCCCTAATCCGAATTCTACGCTCATTCGTTCCATTCTATGTCAATCCTCTAATTTTGACACTCTGGGTTCGGTATCTTCAGTCTCTTGGGATCAAGTTGTGAGTAGACTTTACATTTATAGTTGTTTGATTGGGCATCTATAATTATTTTAACATATATCTATTATGATCTTTGAATTATACTCACTATATTTGCCTTGAACGATTTTAAATTGATTAGAATAATAGATTTATTAGAATTTAATAATTCGTTTTTTATGGAATTTATACTTTTGGAACTATAAATGAGACCATATATACTTTTGATGAAGTTTTGTATTATTCCAAGATGTTTGATTTTGTTTGAATATCTGTTTTTGAAGCATTTAAGTATTTATTGCTATTCACTTACTTTAAAGATTGTGAAACATGTTTGAAATTTCTTATGATTGAAAAAGTATGATTGAAAAATATTTCTGATGTATGATTGGTTTGGGAGGCTCGTATTAGAAAACCGTAGTTAACGGCGGTTATGACGTTAACTTAGATGCATCTGGCTCAGACCTCAACTAGCAGGGGCGTTGCTAGCCTAACATGTAGGCCACACGTTGGATCTGTTATTTCGTACGGACACACTAGAGGAAAGGACTACCCATAGAGGTGGAGCCGCCCAAGTGTGGACTTTTGATTTGATTTCTGTATGAAAACTCCCTTATTGATTCACTTATGAGTATCAACTACTATTTTTTAATTAAAATTACTTTGATAATAATGTTTATATGGTCTCATGTCGATTGTAGATGTATTGTCTAATCACTGAGTTGTAAAACTCACCCTTTTTTTAAAAACATTTTTCAGGAACAAATACTTGACTATGTAAGACTTTCTTTTCAAGAGTAACGATCTGCACTGAATACCTAGTCTTTGTCGAGTTCCTAGATGTATGCTCCATATGTCACAAACAGGATCCAACTATTTTTAATTGTCTTAATTTTGTTATAAGTGTATAATTATTTATTTTAGAACTTGTATAATATTTGTAATTTTCCTATTCAACTTATATTTGGGTCGGTTAGGCTTGCTAAGACTATTTCCCTGAGCGCCGGTCAGAGCTCATTTTGGGCTGTGACAAAGTGGTATCAGAGTTTAGTTTAACCTGTGTAATATGGAGCAAGTGTCCTATAGTAGGATCACAATTGTATAAATAGAAGCGCCCCTATTTGTACAAATTGTGACACTATCAAATTAAAGGCCTATAGGAATGTCCTCTTTGCCCTCTATGTCGTTGTTGTCTTCTGATTACTACGATCATCAGTTCTCTGTCACTTCTTACTACTCTTGTCCTTTTGTACCCAATCTTAACTTATCCTTTGGTAGATTTTCTCGAACGTGTTTTTGCAATGGTTTCAGCTTTGGTTCTGGTTTGTGATTTCTCTCGTAGCTAGTTCGAATTTTTCTCCAATTTTGTGAATGTATGCTTTAATCTTCGTCTTTGGGTTGTTCTTTATGATTCCTAATGTCAATAGTTCATGAATTACTTAGAAGATTCGATCTATGTTTGCTATGAATTACCATATGATCCCTTTATAGAATTGTATTTGGATTTGTGGATTGCATGAATTTGTTGAGTTTCTGATCGAAATGCCTTGTTCTGGATTTGATAAACGATATTGGGATTTTTTTTCTTATGTTGATAATCTTTGAAGTTATAACATAATTTTGATTTGCTTTTGATTTTTCTTTTCAAATCAATAATTTTAAAAACTGTTATTCTTTGCTTAAGTATAGTAAATTATTTGGATAATCAGTTAGCTGGATCAAAAGTTTTTTTTGATCTTGAAGTTTGTTTGTGCTTTTCTAATTTGATGATCTGGTTTCGTTATGGTTCAATCTTCAAGTTGCCAAGCACTCATTGATAGAATTAATGGAACTATTTCTGACTTGATAAGTTGAGAGAAAGTTTGTGAACGCTTCCTTTTTGGGTGGTGATTATAGGATAAATTTTGCTTTTGGCTAAGATATGAAATTTGAAAATTTTCTTAACTCTTTACTTTTTTGAATATTCGCTTGTTTTCAAACATTGTTCTTATTTTTAAAGATTTAAAAGATTTATTTTCTTGGTTTCTAGTGTCTTTGTAAGATTGGAATTGTAGATTTTAGATATTGAAAAGAATTGCTGACAATCTTTTATAAAAGGAGCTAGATATTCAATTTTTTTGAAAGTTGAATAAATTCTTTATGCGAGTTTTTCTCCTTATTATATTTAACTAATTATTATAAACCATACTTTTTTTATGAACTCCTTACTAACTCTAGTTTTAAATTATCTTATTTCTCAACAAGACCTAATGTTTCATGATTCACATTTGGTTAGGTTCGTGGAATAAAATAGGGTAAGTGAAATTATGTACTAAGGTATTAATTTGATGTATACAATAGTGCTTTGAAGAAAAATTTTACTAGGATTAAAAAGATATTAGCTATCTTAATACAATAATACATAATTCTTGTTAACTTTGTTGCTTCTAAATTAAAAGTGGGAATCAATATTAAAATAACTTGAGATTTTATTAAGATAATCTCATAATATATAAAGACTACTTTAATAAATTTTTCAACAAGTTAGGATTTTTTTAGAAGATTGATAGTTTAAAATGCCTGTGCTCTAGTAACAAAGTTGCATCTATATTTATTATTCGTATTATTGAGTATTTATATGTTACAACTTTTTCACAGATACAATTTTCTGTTTTCTATTATGATATATGATATTATTGCTAAATATTTTATCTCTAACTATTAGAATAAATTGTTTCTTATGAATTGTTATTGTGATTATTGCTATTTAAGTCATCATTGAGTGTGATCGATATTATTATTGTTCGTAAACAATAAATTCTTACATATTGATATAGTTAGGATTTGATTTCCTATTCAATAGTGACTCGGTAATGTTTTGTCAGATTTTCTAATATCTTTCTCTTTTTATCTCATTTTTATTATTATTGGTCTCTCACATAACATGTTTTTTTTTTCAATTCAGTATGCCTTGTATGATATTTCAAGTACCTTTAATATTAAAAAAATAATTTACATCTTTATTATTTCTATATGACGACTTTGTAGGTAGTGTTCTAAATTTATTTAATTGATTTAGTTTTGTTATTAGTAGTAGTTAGTAGTGAGCAATGGTATTGTTTTGTGATTGGACTTCTGAGTTTTTTGATTTATATATAACAGTTGTTTCTATGCTTGTTAGGTTCACTTTTAGGTTAAAAATGAGTAAGGAATTTAGAAAAAAAAAAAAACGAAAAAAACTTTCTCATGATATTATATTTTTTAAAATAAGACATATTTGAGAAATATATTTTTGATAGTTAAATTAAAAAAAATAAATTATGACTATTATGATTATTATTTTATTTTAGTAAAATATATTTTTTGAAAAATATAATTTTTAAATTACTAAAGTTTCTCCTTATATTCAATTTTATTGGTGGATCTTTTTAAAAAAAAAAGAAAAAAAAAGAAGCAGAACATCACAAGACAATAATATTATGGATGTGATTAAAAATATCAATTATGCAGTGTGAATAGAGATGTACATTAAAATGAACATGGAGATTCATAACTACAAGTTTGACTCATAACTACAAGTTTGACGTCCAATTTTATTAATTTTTATATATATTAATCTTTGCTACAAAGAACATATATATATTTGAGTTTGTCTTTAATTCATGAATTTTAAGTTTAGTTAACTATTTATGAAGATGAGTTTTCTTTTTGGTATTTTATCTTTATAAAAATTATGATCCATACTAATTTTATAAAAATTTTTTGCTATGTGCTTGAATTATGTTAAAAATTAAATTATGTTTGAAGATTTAGGCAAAAAAAAGTAGCAGTTAATTTATTATAACTAATGTTAGTTTGTGTTCATTGTAATTATGTCGTCTTAATTTCATGATCTTACATGTGCATTATTCGTAAATTAAGTTATAACTGTATGACTATATAAAAATATTTGAGTGTATTTTACAATAATAATAAGTTAAATGTGCAGGTAAATTTTGGCCTTGAGGATAATGAGATGATTGTTTATATTTTCTCGTCATGTTTAATGTTATTTATCTATTATTTATAATCAAAAGCTATTAAATTTTATTCTGATATACTTAATATTCAAGGTTATGACAATAATTAATTCAAATGGACCTTGTCAAAAAATTTTAGATAAGGAAAAATGAGCATGTTAATTTTTGTGATAATTATTGTTTTTAATTTTCATAACTGTTCAATTGTCTTTTTAAAAGGTGCGATTAAATTTTTAATTTGTTGTTTTACTTTACTCCTCTGTTATTGTTTGTCTTATTGCTTGGAATTTGATTTACAATTATTATCGGCATTTTATTTAAGTTGTAAATTTGTTGCTATTCAGTTTTCTTTGCCTATAGTGTTGTTGCTTTTTATTGTTTTTTTTAACTTTATTTGTCCTAATGTTCTTATTTTGGTCTATAAATATTATAAATTTTAGGTCTTGTATGTTCTTCCTCTTCTTTGATCTCAAATATTGTGTCTTATTTGATTGTGTTTCTAGTCATTCTCTTAAATCTTTATTAACATTATCATGGACTATAGTGGCCATCTCTAGTGAACTTTGCACCTATTTGATTTAACTTGAACTTGTTTCGACCTAATACTTCATGTTTTCTTTTATTGTTTCTATCAAAATTCTTGATTCAGATTTCCTTGTTAGGATGTGATTGACTATCTTTTTGGCATACTTCATTGTTTTTGTACATCATTACTTAATTATGATCCTATACATCCTTCTAAATTCTTGCGAACCTCATATGTGATGTTGCTCTTCTCTTCCTAAGTTTTGTCTCCTTTTCGATAAATTCGAGCTTGTTTCGATATCACGTGCGATTCCTAGATATAGCAAGCAATACGCTAGTTCTTTAGGACACAATTTATCGATGCTGAAGTTTGAAAAGTTGTAATCATAGGCTTGACATAAGACTGGTTGCTACCATGGATATGTACAACAGAACCAAGGAGATTATGAAGTAAGATTGTATTTTAAGGAGATTGACGTACGAAGTGAAGAATGCTATGTATATTTGAGTTGTTAAGGGAACGAGAGTAAGTGAATGTCAATCGTATTGTTTTAACACAAATCTACCTTGTAACTTTTGTACTTGATTATTCTTCTTTCTCATGTTTGGTAAAATACTAAAACCATGTAACATTTTGCATACTGTTTTAATTTTCGAGGACAAAAATTTTGTAAAAGGGGTAGAATGTAATGTCTTAATTGTTTTTTTAAAATATTTTATATCTAATTCTTTTTATTACTACCCAACCCTCCAATTTTATCAAAATACCTACACTACCCTTATTTCTTTTTTCCAACCCTAACCCTAATTTCAAAATAAACTCAAACACTCTCATCTCTCATCTCACACTCTACACATACGGAGAAAAAAACAGAGAGGGTGAGAATTAGGAAGAAGAAGAGAAGGGAGGAAGGGACGGCGTCGATAGGGCTGGTAGCTGATGGGTGGATAAATGTCAGTTAAGAATTTTTGAAAACTATTTTCTAAAACAGCATTGCAAGTACAGCCTTAATCAATGAAATTTTTATTATTAATTTCGAATGTGTTACAATTAATAATAAATAACCGGGAGTAGAATCTCGGGTCGTTTCCCTAAGAGTTGACACAAGATGCAAATTATTGGTTAGGATTTTTCTGAATATTTTTTTTTTGAAATTGAGAACAAAAAAATAAATAGCTAAAAATTAAAACAATGGATAACTAGCAAGAGTTGATAATTGATCTAAATAAAAGGCCTTAGTTAGAGGAGAGAATTGGAATTTCTATCCTGGTTGTCTTTCCCAAATGTAATGATAAAGGTTCATTGCTCCCATTTAATTATCTTCTAACAATTGAAGGGAAGACAAGTGGGCGTCACTAACTCTAACTCACAAGTCCTAGTCACTTCACGGGGAAGGACTAGAGTTGGTGAGATTTGAGCTAGCCAGCAATTTCTAATTACAGATTAATACTTGGGTATAACAACTCACGGGGTTCCAATTACTCAACCCCCACCCAAGTTGAGAAATTTACTTCATTAACATGAATGCCATTTTCACAAACACATGGTAGATGTAAACAAAAGACATGATAATTATGAGAAATTAATTAAATCAAAATTAGTACTAACAATAATTAACAATGATCAAACAAACAATAAAAATAAACATGAAAAATAATTCAATGCATTAATAAAATTTAAGAGTAACAAGATCCAGACATGAATTCAATAACCAAATGAAAAATAATATTCAGAGAATTAAAGAAGAAACTAGAAATAAAATGATGAGGAATAAAGGTAGTAGCAGCTCTCTCAAGATCTAATTCGAAAATCAAAATAAGAATGCCAAAACCCTAGAGAGAAGTAGGAGTTTCTTTCACTAGAATTCCAAAACTAATAAAAAAACTAAAAGTGAAAAGTGAAGTCTCTAGTCTCAACTCCATCCCTGCCTCTAGTCTGCGTTTTTTGGGCTTGAAACTGGGTCCAAATCAGCCCAGAAATCGCCCACAGCGAGTTCTGTTAATTGCAGCACGTGATGCTCTGTCACGCGTACGCATCAGTCACGCCTATGCGTCGTTTGAAATTCTGGTCACGCGTGCGTGTCGTTGGAAGGATGGCTCGATCACGCGCACGCGTCAGCCATGCGTGCGCGTCGCTCCTCGTTTCTCAAGTCTTTAATTTCTTGTGTTCCTTTCACTTTAACATGTTTCATCTTCATCCTTTAAGCCATTCATGCCCTATAAACCTGAAAACACTTAACAAACACATCACGGCATCAAATGGTAATAAAGGAGAATTAAAAATTAATAATTTTAAGGCCTAAGAGACATGTTTTCAATCATAGCACAAAATTGGGAAGGAAACTTAAAAACATGCAATTTAGTAAGTGTGAGAGTAGTTGACAAAACCCACTCAATTCAGTCCAAAATATATCATAAAATAGTGGTGTATCAACAGTCGCCGTCGTTGCCGAGAAACAAAATGTGCAAGAGGAGCCGTCGTGAATAGACGGCTGTTCCGTCACCAATCGCCGTTCGGGTGAACCTTGGTTGCTAATGGAGCTGTTGGTGCTGTTGGAACTGCACCGTTCCTGTCAATAACCCAAACTATCATAGCTCCACATTGTTGCTGCCCTAATCCAAATTTTGCGCTCATTCGTTCCATTATACATCAATCCTCTAATTTTGATACTTCGGGTTCGGTATCTTCGGTCTATGGGACCAAGTTGTGAGTAGGCTTTATATTTATATTTATTTGATTGGGCATCTACAATTATTTTAACATATATCTATTATGATCTTTGAATTATACTCACTATATTTGCCTTGAACGATTTTAAATTCATTAGAATAATAGATTTATTAGAATTTAATAATTCATTTTTTATAAAATTTATACTTTTGGAACTATACATGAGACTATATATACTTTTGATGAAGTTTTGCATTATTCCAAAATGTTTGATTTTACTTGAATTTCTATTTTTAAAGATTGTGAAACATGTTTGAAATTTCTTATGATTAAAAAAGTGTGATTGAAAAATATTTCTGATGAGAAAATATTATCTGATCTAATTTGATTGGATACCTTATATATTTGAAAGATTAGAGATTTATTGTATTTGAACTATATGTTTTGAATTGGTTTGGGAAGCTCGTATTAGAAAATCGTAGTTAACATCGATTATGACGTTAACCTAGATGCATCTGGCTCAGACCTCAGCTAGCAGGAGCATTGCTAGCCTAACATGTAGGTCACACTTTAGATCTGTTATTTCGTACGGACATGCTAGAGGAAAGGGATACCCATAGAGGTGGAGCCGTCCAAGTGTGGGTTTTTGATTTGATTTCTGTATGAGAACTCCCTTATTGATTCACTTATGATTATCAACTACTATTTTCTAATTAAAATTACTTTGATAATAATGTTTATATGATCTCATGTCGATTATAGATGTATTATCTAGTCATTGAATTGTAAATTTATCCCTTTTTTAAAAATATTTTTTAGAAACAAATACTTGACTAAGTGAGACTTTTTTTTCAAGAGTAACAATCTGTACTGAATATCTAGTCTTTGTCAAATTCTTAGATGTATACTTCATATGTCACAGAGAGAATTCAACTATTTTTAATTATCTTAATTTTGTTATAAGTGTATAATTATTTATTTTAAAACTTATATAATATTTATAATTTTTCTATTTAACTTATATTTGAATCGATTAAATTTATTAGGAGACTATTTTTCTGAGCGCCGATAAGAGCTCATTTTGGACCGTAACAATGGCAGCATCCCACGTATGTTTTGGCTTCTATATACACTAGAAAACTAAAAAAGTATCCTAAAAGAGAGTGTGCTTTCACTTGGTAGGATTGGTCTTCATTTCTGAAACAATAAAGGGTGTTAGCTGGATAAAGTAACTAAAAGCAAGTAATTGGTTCTCCACAAGACACTTTCTATTTAATTTAGCACAATTATATTATATTATACATGAAAAATTTATGAAATAATAAAAAAATACACATACATATATATAAATATATATTGATTTTTGACTGATTTAATAATTGATATTTTTATATATAAATAATATTTTTGAATATCTATAACTGAAAAATCCTCAATTTTGAGGATGGATAAACACAGAAATAGTATCCATCCTTTTTTAATCTAAAATTGTAAACAAGTTGTAGCTATAAATTAGACACATGTTAAATTAATTGACAATTAGCTAGCAGCCACTATCATTATCTAAATTATGGTAAAGCAAATATGGATTTAACTAAACTCAAGATAGAATAATAATTCCTCCTCAAGATCCCAAAGTGGAGAGGTGAGAGGTCCACTTAATAAAGTGAGCATATGAGAATACAAATATCCTTTTTACAAAAGCAATATCTTGATGTGTAAGTGCCAATTTTGTGGAATAATTATTTTAATCCCTAAGGTTAGCATCATTAGCATTGATGATTGAGCTGCAAATATTTTTTAGTTAACCTGTTATTAAGAAAATATAAACTTAAAATGAGTGCTATAAAGTCAGTTATTACTTACTAGGTCCACAGCGACTATTATTAGGAGGTAATTCATTATGGAGTATATGAAAATCTTTTGGTGCTATGAGGTGCAATTTTAATTTTAATTATAATTCAAGTCTTCTATCTAACAAAGACTTCGTGTCACTATCTCGTTACTTTTGATATGGTTTCTTTATAATGCAAAATAATAGTAAGTCTTTGTTTTATATAAAGACTAGGTTAAAATATTTTGCAAGGTGTCGTCAGTGAATATTTGCGAGATCCTCAATACCTAAGCATATAATAAATAAGCCATAAACCTATTATATAAAATAAGATATCGATAATATAATGTATAATATGACCAATATAAACGTAACCTACGTTATTTCTTTTTTAAATACTACTTAACTAAAGTGTGTGAGTTGATAATTAAGTACTACTTGTTTACATCTAAAATCAAAATGAAAAGTGAGTCAATAAAGATAACATCTGAACCATGGAAACCTTCATGAACACATTAATTAATTCACCAATTGCCTAATGTTAAGCCAAATAAATTGTGTACAATGTAAGTCCATGCTCCTGATGGAATATAACATAATACAAGGTCGGGTATAAGTTAAACATTTCACACCCAACACGAGATTTTTATCGTACTAAAATATTAATTTATAAGTAAATGGAATTGAAAAATAAAAGATGTGTATTCGTCAAGTGCCAAATGTTAATTGGAGAAGTGAAAGAAGCCTGGTGCATGCACGTAGAGGAAGGAACAATATTGAATTATTGATAATCTTTTTTTATTTCATTTTCTATTTTTGTAATAATATCTGGCCAATGAGAGCGAAGCATGCACGTGATGCCCATCCCCAGCCCATAAGCATGGGTCTGATCGGGCCACAGGCCCATATCATCGATACTGCATGAAATACAACAACGTGTCGCCTTCATACACTTCAACGTGTGACTGAGTCAATGACTACTCTACGATAAATTCATAAAATAAATAAATTAGAAGGACAATAATACCCCTCCGTAAGAATAGTACTAGGTGGGCCAGATTCCATGGGAAACGGACAGAATATCATTATAGAGTGGGCCCATGATGAGTCACGAGAATTGAAGAGAGAGAAAAAGAAAAAAGGATTAGCTTTTGGATTTTAGCACAAAGAAAGGAGGGACAGAAATGTCAATCAACAACGATACATGGGTGAATGCATTAGTCACCAATGTCACTTTCGGATAAGCCCGCCACCTGTTTCTTTAGAACCCCACCTCTTCCTTCTTTCTCTTTCCACCTAAACAATAATTAATTCATATTAACTCTATGCTTATTATTTAATCTTAGCTTAGGATCCTCCCCGATCTCGACCCTATCCTTGTTTGAAATAATAAATAAATTAAACAGTTTAAATAACATATCTGTGCTATACTAATTTCATTTTACAATCTAAAATTCATTTAAACCTATAAATTAGAAAGTAGAAACAAAATTAAAAAATGGATTTGGAAGGCTGCAAAATTCTAAACAGAGAAAGGAGATAGGGGCCCACCATTAAGGCTAAACCACAATTATTGAGCACCAAAACCATGTCCTAATGAATCTCATCTCCTTCTATAAATAACCCCTTTCTTCTTCATTCTTTCTCATCCACAACTTTCTACAACGCTTCTGAAGCAAAGGGAAAAAAACATCATCGGAAGAAAATAAATAAGAAACAACGTTAAGAAACACTAAACCATGAGTTACTTGAACCGTGTTTGGATGGCTGCCACGGTGGCGGTTGCGCAAGGCCACACCGACCCAGGCCACAAGTGCAAAACCGCCGTCAAGTCTATCCATAACAACCGCACCCGTCTCTTCTCTGCCGGAGGCCTCTCTGATCTCAGGCCTTTGTCTGGCCTTATGGGATCTGACGTTGCCGGAGCTGCGACGGGGAACGGTTCCTCCGCCGATGATCGACGGGGGCAAACCGACGACTCTCTCCGGAAGGTTATGTACTTGAGCTGCTGGGGCCAGGGCTGAGAGCCTCCGGCGTCGTCGCCGTCTGCGGCGATTTGAGCTCACCGGATGAGGAGTTTGTAACCAGGATCCTGGTCTCGGGTCGAGATCAGATCTGAAGAGCCAAAAGGAGTGGTTGACCGGGTCAAATCGAGTGACTCGGTTGATGAAGAGTGTTAAATATTTTGGCTTTCGATAAATATTGTAAATTGAAAACTGTACATATGAGAATGGTTTTCTGACCTCCGTAAAATTTGTAACTTCGGGTTATGAAAAGTGGAAAATTTGACATATCTAGTTATCTTCTTTCTCTTTGGAGTTCCAGCTAAACCTACTTAATGTCATTTTGAACTGAATTTTCGTGCAACTTAGATTCCCTTGTAATCAAAAGGATCAGGCTAATAATCAGGGAATTTTCTTCCTCCATAATTCATGAGCTTAAAAAATTGCTGAGCTTTTATTTATTTATTGTTGGGGATATACAAATTATTATCTTTCTACAAATCCTATGTTATGGTTGTTGGTACCCAACATGATTAACTACTGTTAGAGGACTCAAATAAATCAAGCAGTGAGTAGTTAGTTACTTAGCTCCAGACTCTACTACTCCACTGAATTTTTATTTTTTTTTCTATTTTTTAAATAAAAAATCATTGTCTTTGTTACCAGTTCTGGAGTTGCCTCTTGAATCAAGCAAAGACGTTTTTCTGGTGTCTTTTAGATGGTGATAGAGGGAATATTATTAGTGTGAAACTCTGAATATTGGCGCAATTTTCAGAACAAAGGAACATATAGGCTGTAGGCAGAGATTCGAAACGCCCCTTTAGTGCGAAAAAGTTCTCTGATTTCTGAACAACACTGCCTAAAATGGAAACATCTGGGAAACTGGAAGGTATGAAACTTGGCATTATTAGGGATGGGAAACAAGATTATGACCTTTTACTTTCATATTTTGGTCAGACCAAGTCATAGTTGAAACAGCCTTAAAATTATAGTCTTGTCTTAATGGCCACCCCCTTTTCCTGTTCATCTGATGTTGGCTGATGTATTATTGTACAAATGTCTCGTTGTATATGAATTGAGTGTAATTTTACTCAAGAAATAGTAAGAGAGAAAATTTTATCAGGAAAAGGAATATATTCAAATTGTATAGGAACAAAAATTGGTGTAACAAAAAGGCTACAATAAGGCACAGGATTTACAATGGGGATTGGGTCAATAAAATTACCCTGGAAATCAAAATCATTACATAAACAGTAAACACTAACATGGGAAGAGAATGTAAACAGAGAGAAAATGGATTAAAGAATAACAGAAAAAAACACACTGAGCTAATGTTACATTGGTGTAGTATCAGCAACAATTTATCCAAATCAAACAGGCAGGGAAATACTCCTCTGGGGTCCAGATGCAACGTTTGGTTTGATGTCCCAAGATGCAACATGATGGTCTTCCTCAGGAAGTATAAAAGGCAAAGAAATCTCTCGGATCATCAATTCTCCACAAAATGGGCATTCACTAGCTATAGCATCATCCAATTGTGCTCGGAGCTGCCCCATCAATTTCACATAAGAGTACAGAACACAAAGTTATTAGTCCAAAGTCCATGAAAATCACCCAAAGATTAACTCTTTCAAGAGCAATTCCACTTAATAATAACAATACTGATAGATGTTACTTGATGCATAAGAGTTCTAAACGAACCTTGTCTACAGTAGTCATGCTAGGTATAGAATCCTCGGATGAAGAAAGGGTACCATTAGATTCCCTTCTTGCTTCACTGCCTATCAAAGTAAGTTGTTTCTGTAGATCCAGAATATACTCGGCCTGTAACATTTCCCATTCAATTCAATTTAAACGAGTGTCTTTGTTGATAACAACAAACTTTCAGATAAAATACAGGAGGAAGATTCACAATGGAATATCATGGGCAATCAGGCATTGTGCATGGAAGGCATGTCCACAAGGGAACACATAAAAAGGAGCCATTGGCCCTACGGACGTATAACCACGCCCCATGCCAATCTCCCTGCCGGCAGTTAATATTTTCCGGCGACATACCTAGAGAGCACATTGAAAAATTATTTCATACATTAGTGAAATTCAGCTACTGAATTCCCATGTAAACAAAAAGCATAGTGATTTTAATATTAGTATGGTACTTAGGTGAACATATGAACATTTGAAAAGGATAGATGCAGTATTGCAAAAACATATTATGATGAAGATCAATACCCCGCATTCCTCATCACGATCAATAACAGTGCATCTCTGAGCAAGTGCACTAATATCTTTTCTAATGTTGTCAGCACCATGGGTAGCGTCATTCATCTCCTCCTTTAGTTGTTCAATTTGCTTGTTGTAATCCTCCAATGATGAGCAGATAGCCTCCTGAAAAAATTCAGGAAAAATATATAAGTTGAAATTCCAAGAATTCAAGGCATAAAAGCATCATATTACTTTGTATATAACATTTTTGTGCGTTAAAATTCAAAGAGGAAGTAAACATTCTTCCATTCATTTGCAGGAAACATAGGAGAAAAAGACTGTATTTAGCAGGCATCGTTTACCATATTGATCATAGTTTAATGTTGTTAATCAACATGAGTAAACCAGAGAAGAGATAATTGTACCTTGAAGTCATCAATCAGGGCAAAATCAGGAAAGAATGGTAATATATCCTCTATCTTCAAGAGACCATCAGTTTCTTTAAGGAAAGCAATTGCCTTCCTTATGTTTTCCCGCTTAGTTCCTTTTTCTTGTTCAACAACATGCTTGGCGATCATGAGCCACAGCTTCTTTCTCAAATCTTCATCATCCTCAACTTTATCGGCTTCAGCCATTGCTAGCTCTGGATCAACCTAATGCAGAAGAGTTAATTAAAACAACAAAATAAAAGTCACCTTTTAGAAGAGATAACCACTTCAACATATTTTTCTTATGATGTATAAATCTTGCAGAATAAAGAATTCCTAACTGAATATGTTGAATAACATTTTCCAAACTCAGACTCTTGTAGAACTCCAATATTTTAAAAAAATTGCAAGAGGATTAAAGGAAATAAGCAAGAGAGTTGGGATTCAAAAGCTCTTGATGAAGAACATTTGATAAAATCATCTCATAGCTGCTTGAACACAATATTACGGATTAGTCTAACCTGTAGGGCAAGAGCAACTGCTTCTTCATGCATAGACATCATGCTGTATATATGAACACATGCACGCATTCTTTTTTGCTTGAGGCAAAGGCGCAGGGCATACTTAGGATCATAGAAGAATTCAGGACCATTTATTTGTCCCTTCCCAAACTTGCATTCTAGGAAACGTAGAAGTGCACTATCATCTTCCTGAATAGACAAATGGGAAACAAATTGAATACAAATATAAGTGTTAGGCACAATATCAATATCAAACATGTACAAGAGTCGTAAGTTCTGTCAAATCTAATCAAAATGAACCAAAACTCTCATGCATTGGCTGCAAGAAATGCGAAGATTTTTAAGAGTTAATCAAATTTATCTGATTTCCCCAAGGCGCATGTTAAAACTTCTGTTGTTCAAGTATGTTTGCAGTTGAAATCTAAACATGACATTTCAGTTTTAATAAGGACAATGTTACAATATAACTATTATCATGTTGCAGTCCAAATCTGTCATTTCAGCTTTAACGATTGGCGCAAAGAGCAGTTGTTGGTTACATGCATGAGAAGTGAAAGCACAGGCAATTATAATGTCAAATAGTACAAAGAATGTGAAACACCCTTCTAACCACCACATCAGGGGTGTATATATATACAAGAAGCAAACCACTCAACCTGCTTTGCATATAAAGAAAGTAGCAAGTTATGAACTCCAGGATCTTCGTTATGCAATCTATGAACACAATATTCAAGATATTTGATGACCTCATGTGTCTCATTCCTGCAAGTGAAAAAAGTGGATATAAAATAAAACTAAAATTCTCAAATAGAATATCATGAAAGTTTATGAAAATCTGTTGGATGCAGGTGGAAAAAAGCTAAAGGAAAACAATTCAATTGATGAATAAGGGAGAAAATGCAAAAGGGAAATAATTGAATTGGTGAACTCATTTCTGAAAATGATAGAAAATGGAATGCCGTACTTTGCATGAGGTTCACTGGAATAACGCATCATTGCAGGAATCAATTTTCTTGGGTTCAGGTTCTTCGTAGCCATCCATGACTCCACAGTTTCATATGCATCAAGGGCGATAAGGTCTGGAGCAAACTTATACTGCATAGGACAGGAATGTCATTCATTACTTACTATTTTATAGGCAGAGATTGAGAGGCCTCAGTGCCAAACAAAAGTAATAGAAAATAAAGGTCAAGAGGAATGAAATAATAGAGGCAAAATTTTTATCACTTGCCCATAACAAAAGCTTGAACAATACCTGAAGGTCTTCAGGCACTGAAGGTTTCTGAAGCACTTCCAGTGCTTTTTTAGCTTCTCCTTGCTGAAAGCAAAATTCCACAAAAACAGAAGGAAAGAACAATGAAGTAAGATACTAGTATCAGATAGTCTTTAATAACCACATGTAGCAAAAGTGAGTACCTGAATGTAATGGTGAACTACAATCTCATAATGACATTTTAAGCTAGCAAAGTATACCAACTCGTCAACCCTTCCATAACTGTCAAAAGCAGCAAAAGCAGAATTAAGCTAGGTAAAACTATACATGTGTACAACAAAGATCATCAAAATTCGTCCAAAGACATAAAGAAGTATTATACACTACCTTTCTAAAAGCTTCATCGTGGTGGCTTCATCCAATTCATCCTTGCTGTCACTGAGGAAAGCACGAAACTCCTGAATGGTTGATTGGTACTCTGAATTGCTATTCTCCAAAGAAGATTCATCTTCCAAAAGCAGCCGATTTATCTAAAGATCAAGGTAATTTCAAAATTTATTTGCATATATAGAGAGGAAAAAAAAGGAAAAAATAATGACACAACTCAAGGACAAAGAATACAGCCAATTCAGTGATTCCATTTCAAAAACCCTGCATTATCATTTTTTCCCAACAATGAAAACCAAAATTCTTGCTTTACTATCAAGCAACAGGAAACATGACTTGGTCATTCGATGACATGAATTTGTGGTTTTCTTAGAAACAAAAATGTGGTATTTATTTTCTATTATTTACTTAGAACTGTTTACAATGTTTTCATCATGCACTCACGTGTATATCATTGACAGAAAAGGGCAAGAAACAAGATAAATTTGTCAGGCATGCAGTAGAACCTTGTCCAGATATAATTCAGTTGCCCATGTGGATATCATTGTTATCTGACATTTATCACCCTTTTCTAAATTATCAAGCTTCCGCAGTAAGAAAGTTCTCAAAGCATCCTGCAAGTAAGAAGAGAAAATATCGAACTTTCATATTTATGAATCAAATTTTCAAGCAGTGAAATATAATGGCAAAATATAACATGCATAAATCAAAATCAGTTTCCTATACCTATGCTCACAACAAGAAGCTATATATCATTGTCAGGCATATGAATATTATGATGAAAACTAAATTTATCTTTTATCAGACTTTCACGCAAAAGAAGGCTGGAATAAAGCAGCAGAGCACAATTTAATGAGAAAATCCAAATTAAACATGAACTCTTCTAGAAATGCTCAAACTGACAAGTAATGCAGCCATATAATCCCTATTTAAGAAAGGGGAAAAAAGGGCCTTCTTCTAATTCGCATAATAGAAAATATCAATAAAATGAGAAGTACCTGTTCACCAGCACTTATGAACTTCAAAGTGACTTCCTCAAATGATAAAATATAATTGATCTGCAAAATCATATTCCTGTCAGTTACTATTCTTTTGGGATAATAAAGGTAAGCATGACTAGAAACGAGAGAATCATAGGCATGTACCTTTATCACAAAAAAAAAAAAAAAGGTCCAATTTTACCCTTTGTACAAATTAAATTAGAGTTTCATTCTTGTTTCAATTTTTGTCTCCCACTTTGCACCAAATAGAATACTGAAATTTATTTCAATCTCTGTCTCTTAGTCTCTATCTCTCAGTCTCAGTCTTTCCGTCTCTGTCTCTCCACCAAACTCTACCTAAATGGCATTTATAAAAGATATACCAAGTGGCCTTTGTCAAGGAACCGATCCTATACAGAATTTGGAGTAAAAAGAAGGGACTTTTCAAAGTTCCACATATCAATCTCTTAAAGTTTGAAAAGATTCATTGGGAAAGATGTATTATGATCACCTGAGCAGGGAGCAATATGCTATAGGCCATTTTCATTATCAATTAGACCGTGATATGAATCTTTAAAGTTTATCTCCATGAGAGACAAGTCCACTGATAAATATAGTGGACCAAAATCCAAGAACACAATGCATTTACTTTTAGGTTACCAAGTTTCACATAAGCAAGGTAAATCTTGTACACCAATATATTGAAAGTAAAAAGAAAATTACCTTGGCATAGAATGATGCAGCTCTGAAATGATCTTTAGATGAAAATGCAGCTTCAGCCTGCACAACAAAATATTCCAATTAAACACCAAATTACAGCTTTTTGGTAAAATAAATCTGTGAACTTATATGACTATGTAACTGTTTTCTGGTCAGAATAAAAAACTAGTGGGCAATACCTGCACTAAATATACTTGGTCCCTTTGAATAGGATCACGGCAATTTGCTAAAGCAGCAGCATACTCTTTCATGTCAAGATACACTTTCCACATATCTCGACCCTCATCATCAATAGACACCTATTAAATTGCCAAATCCAACATCAGCCCCGATTACTATTTAACCAACCTAGTTAAATGCAAAATACGAGAGACTGCAAAAATAAGACAATAATTACAATACAAACCTGAAAGATAGAGTTTTGGTCATATGCATAGAATAAGCCAGCTGTGGCATCACTACATAATCCAATAATACCCTTTGATTTTGATTCTGAAACTTGATCGAACTGAAGTTCCTCTATAATATGTTCGCTAATTCTGTTTACAACCTACAAATGTTCATAATTTAGCAAGCATGCATAAACGCCTTAAAACAAAGCTTTGTATGGGATAAGCATTATACAAAACACAATTAAGATAGAGAAGAGTGTACACACCTTGACTTTATTCCCTAAAAGCAACAAAAAGTGGAATTCAGACAATGCTATTGAACATGGTTTGATCATTTCTGATCCTTCAGACAATTTTGAGTAGTCCAAAAGAGCCTTGTTCTCAATGAAATTTTCATTCCCACTTGAAGAACTGTCAAGTTATCAAAAGTTCGGAGAGAAAGGCTAATAAGTTCCTTAGAAAAGAACAATATGGAAGGGATTTCACAAAAGACTACATTGAGATTCACTCCTAAAGCATAAGTAGCATAGTTAGAATCAAGATTTGCAGACATGAGACCACACAATAAAAAATGGAATGAATCAAGTTCTATATTTCATAAAATAGATAACAATTTCAAGACATTCTCTACCCTACCTGTGTTGCCCTCCACCAAAATTTAAGCCACCATGGTAAATACCAGCTCCAGAAAGCCATGCAAAATGTACAGCCCTTCGTTGCTTAATGTAAAAATGCAGCTCGCTGAAAATAACAACGAAAAGATGAGTACACACAACAAAAGTAAAGGCTACAAATAACAAGGAAATATTCAGCCACTAGATATCTACATTTTTTCTGAATGTTCCCAAGACATAACACTAATATGATCAAAAGAGAGAAAGGAAAGAAGTAGTTGCCTGTTTGGTATTTCGCCAGGAAGTTCCATGAAATGTACTGTACGGTCTGCATAACTTGAAAACACAGTCTACACTTGGATAACAATCAGCATAATTAAACTTTGAACTAAAATAAGCATATAAGGAAAAGGGTAAGATTTATTAATGTGATCTTTTTATTTTTATCAAACATGGTTTGATAGTGTCATAGAATTATACCTTGTTTTAGCACAAACAAGCAATTAAAAAGTATCCAACAGGAATAACCTGTTTATAGATACTGTACTACTAATCTTTTCTCTTAATAAATGGTAGTAAGGGGAGGTTATTCCAGTACGCAAAGCAAATGTCAATATCAATAGTATTTGACTTACTTCTAGTGACCCAAAGCCAGTGAAAGAATATAGCCGAGTAGGAGTAACAGCCATCACATAATATCTAGTCCCATTAATTATGCTAGCTGTTTCCATCTGAAAAGAAAAAGAAAAGGAACCAGTAATTTAATGTCTTGAGTCATATTTGAAGGAAAAGTTGAGGGGAAAAACTCTAGCTTAGTATTTATTTATTTTGTTAATAGGAATAGTAAACTCGAGCTTCAGTTTCCTTGAAGAAAATAAAAGAAAAAGAGAGATGGAAACCGCTAAATAAAATCTTGAAAAATGAACCAAAACAATGTATAGAACCTGCAAGCCCATAAAAGCTTCTGGGAGTTCTGATAATTCAAAGAGAAATTTAATATACTTCTCCTTCTTATCCTTCTCATCCACAGCCAATTCATGAAGTTGACCATTTTCAGTACCAAGAATGACTTCTCTGGTGGAAACTGCATTTGAGAATTTCAATCAAAACCTCAAGCAGAAATGAGCATTTACTTACACCAACAAGCAATTGGCATCAATCAATTATATGATGAACAATAAACTCTACCTTCGGTTATCTGTTGCCTGTTCCAGGCAACTGCATTCACAACAAGACCTTTCAGCTTGCTCAAAACTCGAGGCTTGGTCCATTTTGCATGAGTATAGAAAGTTTCAGCTCCCCCAGGACCGACAACAGTGGCAATGCAGTGACTCCCTCCAGGATCAACAAAAACCCTGTGGATCGACTGCTCCCCAGGTCGACCCGCAGAGAGATCAATCTCTGCACTCCAAACAATATCACATTCTTACCAACCCAATTGCACAAACTCCAAATTCCAGAATAAGCTCAACCACACAACTATCAACTAAGCAAAAGGCTAAAAAAAGAAGATGAGCCCCTACTCCATCTCTAGATAAAAACATAAACAGAGTCGCCAATTAGCTACCCCAAAAGAAAAAGTTACTGAATTCACAACAGGATGTCAACCAATTTGAACTTTTGGATAACACAGGACATGCTCAAACAATCATGGCAAAGGCAATGTGATGATTCCAAAAAGTTGAAACTTTTACCATTTGAATCGCCAACCCCAAAATCATGCCTGATGACCCATCCTTTGCTGGTCCCAATGACGATGACATCGTTTCCAGCAGCCATACATGTGATAACTCCACGCCCTTTAGCAGCATATCGTTCTAGAAGGTCCACCGTAAACACTTGCCTCCCATGATCCATCCTATAAATTTCAAATTCATTTGTACATTTAAAAAAAGAAGAAGATATTTTCAATTGAAATTAAGCACAATTCATGTTTAAGGTACAAAGACACAACTTGATATAATGGGATCTGCCAAAAAGAGCTTACTTGATCAACGGATGAATGGTTTAGAGCTGAAAACTTGGAATTCGGTGGTTTTGATCACTGCTGATACCAAAACAAAATCACTGTGGTTTCTGCTTCCACATGGAACTAACTTTTTTTTCCCATCATACACCGGAGAAGACGATCAATTGCGATAGTTTTGCTGGGAGAACTGAAGCTAGGAGGCATCTTCCATGGTCCTAATAACTCATGGACCATCATGGTCCTTCACAGTTTCAAAAATTTTAGTATGAAATACGAACATTTAATTGATGTGTGTCTTTGTTAAAGTTTATAAAAAATACATAGAATTTAAGTTTTTTAATGTGTTTATTATATAATTATTGAAATAAAATATTTAAAATTTTTATAATAATAATTTTAACATATATTAATTAAATACTTATCATAATTTTATCTAACAAATATTTTTCTTTTTCAAACTCACTCTAATTGAAAAGGAATATTATCCTATAATTTCCTTTTATTTTTATTTTTAGATAGACATTGATATAAATTTTACATTATTTTTTTTTATGATAAGGCGAATCAACGATTCCAAAAGAAGTAAAAGATAAAGCCACAAATAAACAAAAAAGAAAATAAAAATACTCAGGTTCCTCTTAATGGAAGAAATTTTATACAATTAAAATTTAAAGCTAACTTAATATCAAGAAGAGCAGTATCGAAAATATGCAGACTAAAAAGTAGATCTTGTCCTTTTTTAGCTAACGCATCTGTAATCGAATTAACTTCTAAAAAGAAATGGGACCAAAAAATATTTACAATTTTACTGACTTGAACACCAATGTCATCTACAAGGAGAGCACATGAGTGGTTAGTAAGGCACCCATTTCTCAAAAATTGAAGGACAGAGATAGAGTCAGATTCCACAATAAAAGTTGTATACTCTTGAGCACTAATAATTTGTAAACCACGGGTAACGCCTCACAATTCAGCATAAGTTATCAAGCAGCTTCCAAGATTGCAAGAGAAACCCAAATAAACCTCTCAAGTAATTTCTAAATAAACCACCACAAGTAGCACTATTTAGATAGTCTAAAAAGGATCCATCCACGTTAAGTTTCAACATTTTTTTCAGTGGCGGAAGCCATCGAATGAGACACTGTGGTTTAACATTGACAGAACTCTTTCTTTAGTATTTATCAATCTTTAAAATCTCATCAGTTTGAGCTCTAATTTGGTGCATAGCCATGGAAACAAGAATATCTTTCTATCAAAGACAAATTTATTGCAACAGAACCAAAAGAGGCAGTAGCAACACCAAAGAGGCAAGGCTAGTGACTTGGACGCCCCAAGTTGCTCTCCAACCAATGAACGACGTCTGTGTTGAAGAAGGAAGGTGCTTGGATAGCAAGGATGAAGGAATTCCATATGTTCTTGGCAAAGTAACAGTCACGTAAAACATGCTCCACTAATTCTTCATGCTGAGTGCAGTGAGGGCAAGACAAGTCTTGAGTTAGGTAGCACCTTTTTCGTTCGGCATTAGTTAAAATGGCTTGGCATGCGACGAGCCAAAGAAAAGAGCGAGTTCATTCGGGACCCTTCTAGCTCCAAACCAAATTAAAGAGCCGATTAGGGTTGCTAGGAGTGTCTTGAATGACTTGATAAGCTAACTTGAGGCTATACGCTCCATCAGGTGAGGGTGCACACGCAATATGATCAGCTGGCTTCCAAGGGAAATTGGGGGGATAGCGCCACGATTCTTTTGACCACATCCTCCGGCAGGATCTCCTTGAGTCTCACAATGTCCCAGGATCCTGAAACGGTAAAAAAATTAGTCAGCTTCACAGAATAATCAATATCATCGCTTACTTGAGTTGAGTGATGTTCAAACTTCCCTAACCTAGGAACCCAGTTGTGTTTTCAGAAATCTATTTTAGAACCATTTCCGATGCACCAGATATGGTTAGATTCCACAATATCCCACCTGGCACAAATTCCTTTATACAAGTTAGAGCTACATTGTTTTCGCTCCACCTTCAGAATAATGTCATTTCCGCTCCATACTTTGACCGAAGAACTCTAGTCCACAGGCATTTTTATTTTTAATAAGCCTCCACCCAACTTTCGTCATAAAGGCATGGTTGAGCGTACTAGCATGGCGAATCCCCAGGCCACCCGACTTTTTTGGTTTGCAAACTTTCTTCCAGCTCACCAAATGAATTTTGCAAGTTTGATTGGTGTCTCTCCAAAGAAAATTCCTGCATTTTTTATCAATAGCATTACAAGTAGCTTTAGGTAAAAAAGTAATATACATAGTATAACATGGAATAGAAGAAAGAACATATTTCACCAGAGTATTTCTTCCTGCCAAAGACAATGAGGAGGCTTTCCAAAAATTTAGTCTAGCATTCAGCTTGTGAATAATATTATTAAAAGTATTTTCTGAAACTCTGAAGTGATGAAGAGGCACACCCAAATATTTTTCTAAATCATCCATTCTGGAGAAATTCAAGGCTTCCGAGATGCTTGTTCTAACATTGTTCCTTATATTTCTGGAGAAGAAGACTCTAGTCTTATCCTAACTAACCTTCTACCCAGAACTATCACAAAAGACATTAAGGCAATTATTAATGACCTCGACTTGTTCCAAGCTTTCTTCCGCAAATAAAATTAAGTCATCTGCGAAGCAAAGGTGAGAAATCTTCGAAGCATCTATTTTCAAACGAATTGGTTTTCAAAACCCATGCTCCACAGCTGCATCAATAAGTTGAGATAAGCATTCAATACACAGAACAAAAATGTAGGACGAAATAAGGTCTCTTTGTCTGATGTTCCCTAAACGGTGTGAATTTTTCGAATTTATCCCCATTCTAGAGAACTCTCATTTTAGCAAAAGATATACAATCATAAATGAGATTAGTTATATGGGAGGGAAAGCCAATATCTACAAGGGTGTCTTTTACAAAAGACCATTTTAATTTGTCATAGACTTTTTCGAGATCAATTTTAATAGCTATACATTTTTCACCTTTCTTACTTCTCATCGAATGAATAACCTCCTAGGTTATAATAATATTATCCGATGAATGTCTTCCTAGAACAAAGCTACTCTGAGACATCTACTAACTGAAAATCCATCAACATGGAGGCCAAATTGATATGTCATATCCTATAAAGTTATCGTGCACTCCCCAAATGGCATATGAAAGGTATGGGTATCGGGACGCCATCGCTCCACAAATACACTAATCAATGGTTCATCAAGTTTAAACCAATAATCATTCAACCTTGCAACATGTAGTAATCCGACACTATCTAGATACGACTTTATACGGTCATGCAATATCATCTTCTGTTGCATACGAATGCTCTTTACACATCGGGTTAGCTGATAAAACAAAAATATACGGTCGCAACTCACTAATGCATCATAACAACAAAAACATATATTAATAGTGAAATCCATCCCTAAACCCCGCAACAACCACAATATTCCTAAGCATTTTAATCCTAAAATATTAACAAATATCTAAATTACAAACTATATAGATTACATTAAGATAACTACATATGTTACTATCATCAACTATATAGATTGTAAACAAGCTTGACAACTGACCTGTTCGTCGATAAATTCCACAATGTGTGCAATACTGTTCAATCGGTACATGTCTCATTCGTTCCTCATTCTGCTTAACCAAAACTATTATGGCCCCACGGTGCATTTTCCCCCTCTGCCACCTACCAAACCTTCAACCGCTGCTGTTGGCAGCTGCCGTCGCCGTCCTCCGCAACTTTATTGGCCATGGCTCTGCCGTTGACCCAGAAGATTCTTCTTTCTCTTCCGCCGTTGACCACCTTCTTCCCTAGCTTTCCTCCTCTCCAAGAGCTTTCTCACTGTCAATGGAGTATCTCTTTGTGAAACATAACTCGTGGGAAGGTATTCAGGGGGTTCTCTAAATTCATAACTCGTGCTAGGGTATTGGAGATAGGTTGTTGCATGTAAATCGTGTTAGGGTATCCTAGTCACATTATGCACGTAAATCGTGCTACCCTAGGGTGAACTAGGTCAAAAACATGTAACTCCTCCTATCCTGGCACAAGTTATGTTCAAGTTGAAAAGTACATTGCCCTGGCACGATTTATGTGCATTTGTTGAAAGAGTTCCATGCATAAATCGTGCTAGGATATAGCGTTTAATATATTATCTAACACGCAACACCCTAGCAAGATTTATATATTAATAGATTTAGGAGATTTACGTTTTAAAATTTCATTTAGAAAATCTGGTATATTGTTCCCTTTTTATTTTATTTAAATAGAAAAACCAACAAATGTGCTTAACACTACCAAAATTATCTGCAATTAATAGCATATATTTATGTAATTAAAGTTCCATTTAATTAAAATAAAATTCAAATGTTTCTAATGTCATGATAAAATATGTCTACCACACAAAAGATATTTGTATGAAGATTTTAATTAAAAAAAGATATATTAATTGTTTGTTTGATTTAATACTTTTTTTGGCATAAAATTATGCAATAATATATACAGAAAAAGGAAGACAGATTCAAAGAAACACTTTAGAAACCAACTATCTACATTTCTGGAGTTCAAGAATTGAATGAGACTACAATTAGGCGAAGTAAATCCTCTTATGTAATAATGTAAATATTTCAGATGACTTGATCATGTGTAACTTTTTGTTTTTCAATATCATATGTAATGTTTTATGCGATATGAAAAATTCAGTTAAGAGGATCTAAAGGATCTATTCCCCATTTATCAGTATGAATGTATAGTTTTACAAGTGAGAAAGATAGCTATAAAAGAAGAGCAAGCTCCATCAAGACAACTTCACATTCCCAAACTGTCTCCAAAGGACTTGTTTGTACCTTCAAAATATCACTACACTAACTACATAATGAATAAAGCTACAATGAAAATTAACAGATAAACAGAAAGCCTCAAAGCTGTTCAAATGCAGCTTTTGATTTAGGACTTAAATACGGCTAGAATCTCTTCCAAATATAAATCTTCTTGTCCAATCTGATATGACTAACATCCTTGTCCGCCAGCTTACTTGCTTGCTGAACACAAATTAAACAACATGTAATCATGTACTGATGTACATACATTATTCTTGTTCTTTTTACCTGTCATTGTCACTCTCCGCTACATCTTGGATTTATGTATCCAAAAAGTGACAATTACAGATAAAAATAATCGAACAGAATAGTTTCCGATATTTTGAACTTAGATAATCAGTACTCGGTACCTTGCATATACAGAATACCAAAGCCATTGAGTGCTGTGACCCATGGCAACCCAGTCTCCAGGAAGTTCTGCAGCAGCTTGCTCCCCTCCCAGAGGAGCAAATTGCCCAAAGTGCTTATACCTGAAAAAAAATCAACAAAAATTTGCCTTTTACTAAATGCATTAACCACTTGCTATAAACCACACTAAATTTTACATTTTCTCAAGAGGATCATATTAATGTAGTTGACATTGGCCATATGCTTAACATATATAATATTTACCGAAAGGGAAGAAACGTATGACGTCCGGAGCCTTTAAATCGCCGAGGACCTTCCGGATGCTCTTCACATTGATGCATGCGGTTAAAGCATCTAGCTAGATATTCACCTTGTTGGGAAGCAACCTAGACAATACTAGTCAATTAGAAACTTAATCACCATTCATATTAAACAAGATTTCGGTTACTGCTAAAATGATGCATACCTGTGCAGTTGCTGGCAGACTCTTCATCTGTGAATCCATATGAGAAAGGGCCATCTTAAAGCCTTCTATGTCTATTTCTTCTCTATAATTTCCTTCTGAGTCTTTCCATAGAGTACTCAAATCCAAAATGTGTTTGCTCTTCAAATACAGTTCGAACTGTGGATATCTTACAATTATGTCATCTATCACATCCTTGAGTTCTGCAACAGTTAAGGTACCGGATTTGTCCTTATCCGCAGCCTCAAAAATGGCTGAGATATCATCCTACAAGTAGAGGTAAATGTATGTAACATATATCGCTATTAACTTGGATAAGAATTTAGTATCATGTTGCATGTAATGAGCTCATTAGTTCTGTTAAAGGTGTAATACATACCATTATTTTTTGTTGATCTATCGAAGAACAATCACCGATAGCATACACAGATTCACAACCCTTCACTCGCAACCATTCATTTGTTGCTAGCACATGCCTTTTACCCTGCACACAGAGTATTCAAAGTTTGTACAGGTTACAGAAGCAGAAGGAAACTGTTTCAGAAATGTGAGGAATTATGCAACACCTGACCGATTTGTTCCATAAAGTCCCTCACAACCGGACGAGTTGCAATCCCAGTGGACCAGATAACCAGTCCATGGGGTACAGAGCAGATCTCTCCAGTTGATTTTGCCTTCATTGTAATATTTTTGTCATCAACACTGAGAACTCGACATCCAGTTTGAACTTTTATACCATCTCTTCCAAACTTCTCTTCAGCAAATAGACTAATTCTTTCATCAAACCTACAAGATCACAGAGGAACTTTTATCCAACCTGGGATTTTTTAGAGCCTGTGGTGTGGACATATAAGAAGTTAGAAAATTAGTCAAACTTGATCGATGGTTGGTCTTTTTCCATGCAATTAGCAATACCAAAGGTTCAAGACAAATGCTAGTGGTGGGAAGACCCTGCTTGAAGATTTCTAACAGGCAAATAATTCATGAATAACAGACCTAACAATAGGATGATCAAACAAATTTTAGATCCTAATAATGATTGTTAGTATAGCTGTTTTGTTTTGGGGATAATTTGCATTCTACAACCAATAACACAAAAATATTGGACTATTAACACTGAATTATCAAAACACTGTTCAAGTTCTTTAGTAAATAGTTGAATCTCTTACTGAAAATATCAGGTGCATCATGCATAATTTAGTAATTGCCATGTATTCTGGAAGATTATAACAGTGAAAGGAACAGTAATAGCAGACATAATGATGTTAAAGTGTTAATAATATATGGAATAGCAGAGTGTCCTTTCCAAGCAACATATGCATAATAATTTTGGAAGACACCAAAGTTTAAATGTTGGTGATTCAAAGTAATAGAAATAATTTGGACTGTTAGTGCTTGATACGTACGTGTTCAAGATGTGATCTCCTGATTGAATCACTGTTATCTTCACAAAATCTTTAACAGATGGGTATAAATTGACTAAATCTTCTTGGAAATGGTCATGAAGCTCAGCAGCAAATTCCACCCCAGTTGGACCTCCTCCAACAACAACAAAATGTAGATTTGTCCTTCGTTCTTCGTCAGATAGAGATGGAAGAACAGCCTTCTCAAAACAATCTATCACAGCCCTTCTGATCTTCTGTGCATCCTCTACCTCCTGCAAGTGAAAAATATAATACATTTTGAAAGTAAAATTGCAATGACTCCTTGATGATAAGCCTTATTCTATCTTCGTCAACGGTGCAAATATGTACTGAATGAATTGATAAACTTGCAAATATATTCAAGCCATCAAATGATTCTAAACTCTATATTAGAAACAAACAGCGAAACAAAAAAGTACCTTTAGAAAATGACAATGCTCCTTGACACCAGGGGTGTTAAAAGTATTCACTTGTGCTCCTATCGCTACAACCAAGTAGTCATATTCCAAAGAAAATTCGCCACTTCCAACTAAGTTGTTCCCAATATTGGACCTACACAATACCGTTTTGTTTGCATGGTCGATCTTCAGACATTCCGCCTCCCAGAATTTAATGTCTCCTTTTCTCTGCAACAGGAAAGAAACAACAAATCTTTTCGATAAATTATCTTGTTAAATTACCTTTAGAAAGAATAAACTAAAGGGAAAATAAAATCCCCATGAATCTAGCATTCCTGTTCCTAAGGTGACCTGAAATTAAAATATGATCCATTTTTACTTTCAAAAAACATGCATTACTCTGAGTTGAGTTCTTGCTTTGCTTCCTTACCTTTTTGACCATGTTTCGAACTGGCTCTACAATGCTTCGCGCTTCAACTGTCCCACAAGTGACACTAGGTAATAGAGGAGTGAATGCAAAATAGTTACAAGGGGAAACAACCTGAACATCATACAAGGATGCATCGAGATCCTTGAGAAAACTAGTACCACCCCATCCTGTTCCAAGAACAACCACTTTCTTTTTTGCCGGCACATCAGAATTCGTATTAGAAGCAGGAGGTCCGGTAATAGATTCAGATTGTGATTCTGAGTATGACAGCAAGCCTCCACCACTGCTGTTATTATACACAGTTAAACTCAATAAGATAGACGATTCTTTAACAACCAAAGCTGCAGTAGAAGAGACAGAGACATTAATGGATATAGTCAGAGATTATACTATTATAGATCATGACTAGTCTGTTGCTTAAGAAGAATAACTGAGTGTATGGGAATATACAAGGTCAAACTACACTGAAAACCACTTCTATAAACAAGGAAACAATCACCAGGAATCACTTTGCAGCCGGTTCCTATGTAAGTCAATAATGAGATTCTCATTTACAAGAGGAGGATTGTATAGGCCTTCGATAGCCAATGAAAAATTTCGTTAAATCACATGACCTATATGCTTCGATGTAAACTATATATATCACCGAATTTAATTTTGATACACTATCAGTGTAAAACCATTTTACATGTGCATTCAATCACATAACGTCCCATTAGCAAAAATAATTACCTTTTATATTGACCGCATGAATGGTCATCTAAGAAAACGATTGTGATTGCACGACTATGTAAAACATTTTACACGGTCAGTGCATCAAAGTTAAACGCATATATCACCAGTTTTCTATGTTTTCCCCAACAGGTATAGGCTCTTCTTGATCATATATTAACTCATTGGTATACTTCCTCTGGCAATAAAAGATTGTCAAAAACTGTCATTTGTGAATATCTATAAAGCATCAATACCCCCCCCCCTTCCCCCCGGGGAGTTCAATCCTTATATTTATAACCAACTAGAGTAACTTAATAATAAAAAGAAATAAAGAAACTTTAGTCAAGGTAAACTAAATCTCCTTCATTCATTGAGGCGATTCAATGATTTCTTAGTCCTATCTAGAAGATACTTGTAACAAAGTATATATGACAATATATATGTTGATGATGAAGGATGGAAATCTTTGTCTTAAAGTTGTGTTTCTTTTTCTATTTCACGATCAAGTTTTGGCATTTTGCCACATGAAAAATAATATACAAATAAGTGCTAGTGTTACTATAGTAGCCTTCCCATTAGGGTGGAAACTTGCTATATAAAAACATGAAGAATCTTGGAGCAGGAAGGATGGCGTTGGAAACCCCTTGTGAAGAAGGAAGCGAACCTCATTTGGAACCACGAATCAATTTGATGAGATTCAGTTAAGATTCAATCGAAAAAGAGAACAAAATGAGTGAAGATTCAACAACCAAACACACATCCTTGCCTTGCCTATCTATCTACTTTACACTTGGACTTAGTACAGTTACTCTCAGTTTATGACAATCTTGACACGTGGAATTAAATAATTATTGCAATCACTGACTTATTGTATTGTCAGCACTCAGAATTGAAGGAAAAGGGGCAAGATGGTACTTCTCAATATTTTGCTGTATAAAGTGCCTTTTTAATTATGTCGGCATCTGTAATGAAGGATTTTTTTTTAAATAAATATTTTAAATATTGTATTTGTCAATATAGATCATTTGAATGTAATTTATATTTTTGCTTTTTATTACTTATTTTACGAATTAAATTAAAGTATATCTTGTTTATGACAAATTTTTAAATACATGTGCACACATATGTGAGAATGAATTTAATACACATATCTCATTTAAACAAAATATATTCATAAATTATAAACAAAATATGTATTTTTAATTATAAAAATATAATTTTTATAGGTATAAAAATATAACTTTTTAAAATAATAAAATATTAATAATTTAATTTAAATCAATTTAAAAAAATTAATATATTTTGTTTCTATTTAAATAAAATGAAATATTAACAAATATTGTACTTGTATCATTGAATTTAAAAAGAAAAACAAATTATAAGAACAATTTCAGAAATTAATTTTGTTTTGTTCGCATCAAAATTCTCTCTCATTAAATGCGATTTTTTCGTATTTACTTTTCCACTACTTGTATCAACTAATTTTTTTCTTCTCTATTATATTTAAGTAATAAATCTTCTTTTCTTATAATCTATTCAAATTGCTAAATTTTACTATTATTTTTAAATTCTATGATTTTTTTAATTTATTTTTATTATTTAATTATATTTAAAATCACCCATGATTTCCTAAATAGAATGTGAAACATCACGGTTCAACATTTCTTAGAAGAGAGCGGGAGTACCAGGATTTAAAACACTTTTTCTAGAAAAAACAAAACTCTCTCAATATTAATTTAATATTTTATTTTTTAATGTGCAATTATTTTAAATAGAATAATAGGTGATTTCCAATCTAATTTATAAAAATTAGAAAAAAAATTAAATAAATAATAAAATAAGATGTCAGATCAAAAAAAGTAGA
>NC_029779.3:31524571-31575888 GCF_000817695.3 Arachis duranensis
TGAATTATTTTACTTCTTGCCTCAATTGTTTGGATGTTGGAAAGAAAATAGATGAAAAAAAATGGAAAGAAAGAAAATAAAAGGAAAGAAAATGAAAGAAAAAATTGAGTTATTTGTATGTTGTTTGGATGAATAGAAAATAGATGGAAAGAAAATAGAGAGAAAATTTTTTTTGTTTAGATGAAAAGAAAAGTGAGAAGAAAAAAAATCATAATAGTATAAAATTACATTAATACCCTTATCATAAAATAAAGTATAAATATTTTTATTTATTCATGTTTTATTATATTTTATAAATATTATAATTTTATATATTTGATTTAAATTATTTATCTAATATATATAATGTTTATAAATATGAATCTGTATTAAAATTATTAAAACTAAATTTTTACTAATAATAATATAACTATGGATAACATTGTAAATACACAAAAGATAATTGTTTTCTCCTTGTTTGCTTTTAATGGAGAGAAATTTTTTTGGGTGGAACTCACACAAAAATTTTCCTTTCTTCCCATTTTTGTTGACATCCAAACAAAGAAAAATAAAATTTTTCATTCATTTTTCTTTCCACTTTTTCCTTTCTCTTATTTTCCCTTTGATTTAATTTTATCTCTATGTCTATGGATTGGTTTGTTAAACCCTACTAGTTTATCCTTTGATTTAATTTTATCTTTATGTCTATGGATTGGTTTTGTAACACCCTAACTACCAAAGCTCACGCTTCCGGCTGCGCAACTCTGATAGTTCGGACATTACGACGACACTTATACTATTTAATACTAAAATATGAGCCTGTTTAAAACTTTTTACAACAATATCGTTCCCAAGATACTCCATTCGATAACGTACATCCATAGATATCATACAACTTATAATAAACTCGTAAAGAGTACATCCATGTATATACATACATACATACATATATATATATAATTAATACTACAAACATTAACCAGTACAATCCCTATCCCTCTTACAAAATATATCAAGATAAAGGCGAGGGTACAAAAATAATAATCTAAAGCAATACAGAGCATTTCAATAACAAATAATTAAACTCTTCATAACTTCGGCGCCCGAATCCTGAAAGGGGAAAAATGTAGGGGGTGAGAACATCATCCTCGAAAGGGTTCTCAGTAGAGGGTTTTTGGGAATTACTGTAATAGGATACATGAAGATAAACCGTACCAGTGATTAATAACCATCTTATGCCTCTTTTCAAAAACAACAGTTTACAATGAAAGTAAGGTCAGAAACCTTTTCTGAAAGAGGAACTGTTCATTTCTCAAAACATCAAAGCATTTCAAAAAGGTTTATCTATACTGAACCAAAATAACCTTTCATATCTTATTCCAAACCAGAACCACAAAACCGAAATCAACCATCGGTCCATCTCATTCAACCACGGCCCTAGGCCCAAACAATCCAACCACAACCAATCCACCACAATCCAACAGAGTTCCAAATGCAAACACAAGTAGAAAGATGCAAACACAAACAAGCAGTTATTGCAAGTAGAACAATTAGCAGTTAATCACATAGGCAAACCAAGTACAATATGCATACCCAAACAATGTCACATAGATGCATATGATGCATGCCTGTCCCTAGTGGCTGATGATATCATCTGTCGGTTAAGAGAATTTGATTTTGTTCATCATAATCCCTAATTTCCTAATTTTTATTATTGGTTTTGTTTTTATTCTTATTTCTAGACTTTTGGATTTCTGGATTACTGTTGTATTTTTGTTTTTGAATTTTGTGTTTCTCTTTAATTTTTGTTATTTTTTTTTTGTATTTGATTGTTCTTGGTAATTAAAATGATAGATTTTTTATTTTTGTAATTGGAGATGAATTTGAGTATTTTTAATTCTTGTAATTGGATTTTATTAACTGTATTAAGATTTGAAGTTTTGAGTTTGTTAATGGAAGAATTTCTTCTATTTTCTGGAAGAAGAAGAACAAGAACAAGAACATAATTTGTTCTCCTGGAGGAAGAAGCACAAAAGGAATGAAATGGTAAAAGAAAGGGGTATTTTTAATTATTGTAATTGGATTTTGTTAACTGTATTAAGATTTAAAGTTTTGAGTTTGTTAATGAAGAATTTTTTCTCCTTACAAGAACATAATTTGTTCTCGTGGAGGAAAAAGAACAAGAAGAATGAAATGGTGAAAAAAAAGGGTATTTTTGTCATTTAGAAAAAATTTAAAAAGACGATTTTAAAATTAAATACAACATTAAGGATGATTTTAAATTAAAATATACACCAGAGACGGATTTGATTCCAACCCTCAACGTGAGGGACCAAAACAATACTTATCCCTAATAATTATTATACAAGAATATATATAAGTATAAAAAAATGGTATGTATTATAAATAAATAAATATATATATATTATTAATGTCCTTAAATTTTAATCTTTATTTTCACAACAGATTAACGCCTTAATCAATTGAGCTCTAAGGTTAAAAATAATTTTTTTTTCTCTTCTACCCACTTTATTCTTCTAATTTTTTTATGCCATTGTCTGTGATCATCTATACAATAATTTTTTATATATATATCATAGCTTATGATCGTCTTTTATAACACATGATAGTCTTTTATGGTTATGTAATTTTTTTATGTCATGCCCTGTGATCATCTATATACATTGATGATTTATTTTTTTTATGGGTTTTTGTATGTAATGCATGCATGCAATCTATTCTTCTTCTTATTTTTTTTACTACGTAATTTATTCATCAATAATTATTTTATTTGTAATTCTTTAAAAATTTGATAAAGGACTGCAAACATATTATTTAATAATTTTTTTATTGTTTATAATGTATATTCATCATCATGTTTATTTTATAATTAATTTTTTTGTCTTTATCTTTTCTTTTGTTAATACTATCCTTTTATTCATTTTAGATTGTTTATTTTTTTATATAATAATGTTTTTAATATTAATATCATTCTCCGAAATAAATGATAATTAATCATTCTTTAAAGTGAATGATAATTAATCATATTATAAACATAATCTTTTCCTGAAGTGAACGATAATTAATCATATAAATAACTATTTTTTGAATTAAATAATAAATAATTTTTTTAAGAGAATATATATTAAAATATTATTCTTTTAAGTAAAAATATAGCACCTGTAGAGCTAGTATCACAATTTTATTTACATTTTTAGCAATGAATGTATAATTTTAATAATTTATTTAAATTATTTTTATTATCTTAAAAAGAATAATATCTTTTATCAATTTTCTGAAACAAATTGATTTGTTTTTTTCTTTTACTTATCTTCTTTTATATGAATTATTAATATTATTATTCTTAATTATTTCCTAGCTTTTATTTATTTTTGTTAATAGATCTATCATGTCAAATTTGTAAAAACTTAAATTTACCATTCTTGATTTAACGGACAAAAAATATTTAAAATCAACACAATGCTGAAACCTATTTGGTATCCAAAAAGTTTGAGAATACCATAAAGAAAGAATTAGAATCCTCAAACAAAGATAAGATCAAGGCATTTATTTTTCTATGTTATCACCTTCATAAAAGGTTGAAAGTAAAATACTTGACTGTTAAAGATCCACAAGAATTATGAACAAATTTAAAAGAAAGATATGAACGTCAGAAGACTGTTCTTTTGCCTAAAGTTCGCTATAAATGAATACATCTAAGGCTGCAAGATTTTAAAACAGTCTGTGAATATAATTATATACTTTTCAAATTAAGTTCTCAACTGAAATTGTGTGACCAATAAGTCACATATGAGGATTTAATGGAAAAAACTTTTTTTCACATTCCACGCTTTCCACATACTATCGTGAAAAGAATTTTAAAATGTATTATGATATAATAGGTTGTCACCTATTTGCAGAATAAAATAAAGAATTTTTGTGCTATCGATATGGATTAAAATGTCATTAGTCACGTATATGTCGTACTCCTAAACATTTTGTCAACTTATATCAAGAATCTATCAAAAAAAAGGACAAAAACAAGAAACCAATTTGTCTATACAAAGAGAGAAAGTTGAAGCTAATAATGTTAAAACGGAACTAAAATCCACTAATAATATTTTTGCAGATCTTGATAACATCATTGACCTTAGTAACCCATGCAAGTCTAAAACAAATAATTTTGATTATCCAAACGATGTTGCTCATTTAGATGAATCAAATCTCTCTTAGAAGTGCATTAATTAAAAATCTATCATTTTAGATTTTTTCCTTCTTAGTTAGTTTTTTATCCTTTGCTTGTAGTTTTTTTATTTTGAGATTTTTGTATTTCTTTTTCGTTTTAATTCATTGTAATTTTTTATTTTCATAAATGAAGATATGAATATTCATCACGTTTCGCTCAAATTCAATAATAAAAAAAATATGTCTAACTGACAATACTTCAACGCATACAATACTTAAAGATAAAAGATATTTTGTCTCTTTTGTTACAAAAGAAACAAATGTAAGTACGATTGTTAGTAGTGCAAAAATGATTGAAAGCTCTAGAAGAGCTACTATAGATTGCTTAAAGGAACCAATATCTTTATAAGTAACGCATTACTATCAAGTAAGTCTCATAAAAACTTATTATGTTTTAAAGATATCCGCCAAAATAGATATCATGTAGAAATCGCAAGAAAAAAAATAATAAATATCTCTATATTACAACTATAAAATCAAGAGAAAAATGTGTCTTAGAAAAATTACCCACTCTTTCTTCTGGTTTGTATTACCACTATTAACAATGTGGAATTACATGTCATAGTAAACTAGAAGTTTATAAATACAAATATATTTACTATTTGACATGACCAGTTAGGACATTCAGGTTCAATCATGATGAAAAGAATCATCGAGAATTCATCTAATCATCCTCTAAAAGAACATAAAATTTTTTAATTTAATGAATTCTCATGTGCTGCTTGTTCTCAAGGAAAATTAATTAAAGACTATCACAAGAAAAAATTGGGATTGAATCACCATTTTTTCTAAAACTTTTTCAGGGTGATATATATATGGGCCATTCACCCCATGTGGACCGTTTAAATATTCCATGGTTTTAATCGATGCATCTTCACGATAGTTTCATGTTTATTTATTATCAACTCGCAACATGGCTTTGCGAGATTGCTAGCTCAAACAATTAAATTGAGAACTCATTTTTCAGACTATGTTATAAAGATAATATGTCTTGATAATGGTGGTGAATTTAGATCTCAAGCATTTAATGATTATTGTGTGTCAACTAGAATTACAATAGAAAAACATGTTGTTCATGAACACACTCAAAATGGTCTATTAAAATCATCAATTAAACGCCTCTAATTAATAGCTAAATCATTACTTATCAAAACTAAGCTGCCTATTTCAGCGTGGAGGCATGCTATTTTGCATGCTGCAGTATTTATACGCATAAAACCAACAAGTTATTTTAAATCCTCTCCATTACAACTGGCTTGCGGTCATGAACTAAATATTTTTCATCTTAAAATATTTGGATGTGCGATTTATGTCCCAATTGCTCTACCATAATGCACAATGATGGGGCTCCAAAGAAGATTGGAGATATATGTTAGTTATAAATCTCTGTTAATTATAAAATACTTTGAATCCATGACGGGTGATTTATTTAAGTCAAGATTTTCTGATCGTCACTTTGATAAAATATTTTTTTTAATTAAGGAAAAAAATAAACAGTTAAAAAAAAAGATTACTTAAAATACATTATCATTATTCCACTTAGATCCTCGCACTAGATAATGTGAACTAGAAGTACAAAAGTTAATTCATATGTAAAATGTTGCAAATCAATTGCTAGATGTATTTACTGACCTAAAGAGAGTAACTAAATCTCACATTCCAACTGCAAATGCACCAGTAAAAATAAGTATCTTAGAAGGACAAGTTGTTAGTGCAAATGCAAGCAATCCACGCTAAAAGCATGAAAGACCGATCAGTTCTAAAGATAAAAATCTCCGAAAAAAAGGGAGAGATAGTTAATCATGATGATCATAATATGGAAGGTATTCAAAGGAGATTCGGAGACATAAACATTGATGAAACTTCTGAAGAGGTTCAGGTATCTAAAAATGAAGAAATCTCAATAAGTTATGTCACAATCGAAAAAATATGGGATCGAAAAAATACTGTTATCGACAACATTTTTGCGTATAATATTACTATTGAATTAGTAAAGCAAGATGAAGATTATGAACCAAAATCTGTCTAAGAATGTAGACAGAGAGATGATTGGCCAAAATGAAAAGACGCAATTCAAACTGAATTAACTTTTCTTTGAAAATGTGAAGTTTTTTGTCCTATCGTCAAAACATTTGAAAGTATAGAAACAATGGGATACAAGTGGGTTTTCATGCGCAAACACAATGAAAAATATGAAATAGAAAAATATAAAGCATGACTAATAACACGAATTCTCACAAAAATTTGATATTGACTATATGGAAACATATTCTTCTGTGGTGGATTCAATTACATTAAAATATTTTATTAGTCTGCCAATGCATGAAAAACTTGACATGCGTCCAATAGATGTTGTTACAGCCTATTTATACAGCTCAATTGACAAAGAAATTTATATGAAAGTCCCTGAAGGATTCAAAGTGCCTGAAGCATATAATAATTCTCCAGAAATTTGTTTATTAAGACTTCAAAAATTTTTGTATGGATTAAAATAATCTAAACTTATGTGGTATAAACATCTCAGTAAATACTTATTAAAAGATAGATACAAAAAAGACCGTGTATGCCCATAGGTGTTTATAAAGAGATTTGCATACAAATTTATTATTTTTACAGTATATGTTGATGATTTAAATATCATTGGATCACCCGAAAAGAATTCAAAAACTATGAATTATTTTAAAAGAGAATTTGAAATGAAAGATCATGACAAGATAATTTTTTGCCTCAGTTTACAAATTGAACACTTGAAAGATGGTATATTCATTCATCAGTCAATTTATACAACAACAATAACAACAAAGCCTTGTCCCACTAGGTGGGGTCGACTACATGAATCAAACGATGCCATTATGATCTATCATGTATTATGTCTACAGAGAGACCGTTTACATGTAGATCTCGTTTGACCACCTCATGGACGATCTTCTTAGGTCTTTCTCTGCCTTTCGCCCCTTGTCCATCTTCCATCTCATCCACCCTCCTGATTGGATGTTCTATCGGTCTTCTTCTCACATGTCCAAACCACCTGAGATGCAATTCAACCATCTTTTTCACAATGGGTGTTACTCCAATTCTCTCCCTTATATCTTCGTTCCTTATTTTATCCAATCACGTATGACTATTCATATATCTCAAAATATTCATCTCTGCCACACTCAGCTTATGTTCGTTCTCCCCTTTGCCCGCCCAACGCTCCGTACCATAAAGCATAGCCGGTCTTATAGCAGTGCGATAAAATTTAGCTTTAAGTTTTAAAGGCACTTTTTTGTCGCATATAAACCAGATGCACTCCGCCATTTTGACCAACCTGCTTGGATCCTATGATTTACATCCTGTTCAATCTATCCATTATCTTGTATGATGCACCCAAGATACTTAAAATTTTTAACTTCTCGTAGGATATTTTCTCCAATCTTCACCTCTATATTAGGGTTTTTCCTTTTCAAACTGAACTTACATTCCATATATTCCGTCTTGCTACGGCTTATGCGTAAACCATACCCTTTTAGAGCTTCTCTCCATAAGTGCAACTTTTTATTTAGGTCTTCCCTTAACTCTCCCATAAGGACGATATTATCGGCAAAAAACATGCATCCAAGACTAATGTGAAAATATATGGACTTAAGGATGATCCAGGTGTAATCTTATACCAATATGTAATTCTTCTGTCACACTAGTTGTGGCTTCATCATACATGTCTTTAATTGCACGAATATATGCGATCTTTACTCTCCTCTTTTCTAAAACCTTCCATAAGACCTCCCTTGGCACCCTATCATATGCTTTTTCCAAATCAATAAACACCATATATAGTTCCCTTTTATTACTATGATACCTCTCCATCATTCTTCTTAATAGGTATATCGCTTCAGTGGTAGATCTGTTTGGCATAAATCCAAATTGGTTTTCTGTTACTTATATCTCTTTTCTCAACCTCTATTCTATCACCCTTTCTGATTAACTTCATGGTATGACTCATGAGCTTGATCCCTCTATAGTTTTCGCAACTTTGGATATCCGCCTTATTCTTGTAGATAGGTACCAAAGTGCTCTTTCTCCACTCATCAGGCATCTTCTTTGACTTTAAAATCTCATTAAAAAGCTTGGTTAACCAGTTGATGCCTTTTTCTCCAAGGCCTTTCCAAACCTCAATCAGAATATTATCAGGTCCTACTGCCCTGCCATTTTTCATCTGCTTTAGAGCCTCTTTTACCTCGAAGTCTCGAATCCTTCGATAGTAGTCAAAGTTTTGATCTTCTTCTCTTGCGGATAACCGACCAAGGCTCGGAAGAGTCTTCTGTCCCTCATTAAATAACTCGTAGAAGTAACTCTTCCACCTTTCATTAATCTTCTCCTCTTGAGCCAACACATCTCCATCCTTATCCTTTATGCACTTAACCTGATTCAAATCTCTCGTTCTTCTTTCACGGCTCTTTGCGATTCTATATATACCTTTTTCTCCTTCTTTCGTGCCCAAAGATTGGTAGAAACCCTCATATGCTCTTGTTCTTGTTTCACTTACATCCACTTTTGTCTCTTTTTTAGCCGCCTTATACTTTTTCCAGTTATCTGCGTTGCGGTATAAAAACCACTCTTTAAAGCACTCCCTTTTTATTTTTATCTTTTCTTGTACACTCGCATGCCACCACCAGGACTCCTTGTCTCTTGGTCATATTCCTTTAGATTCACCAAAACTTTCTTTTACTATTCTTCTAATAACTTCTGCCATCTATACTAAGAAACTTTTGAAAAAATTTTACATGGATAAAGCACACTCATTGAGTGCTCCAATGGTAGTAAGATCATTAGATATGGATAAAGATCCATTTCGACCTTGTGAAAGTAATGAAGAGCTTCTCGATCTTAAAAGTACCTTATCTTAGTTCTATTGGTGCACTAATGTATTTTGCTAACAATACAAGACCAGATATATGGTTTATTTTACTCTAATGAAATAATATTTCAATTAGTTGGATATGCAAATGCATGTTTTCTTTCTAATCCGCATAAAGGCAAGTCACAAACATGTTATCTATTCACAAGTAGGAGAAACAGTTATATCTTGGCGTTCAACAAAGCAAATTATAGCTGAAATCTCCTCAAATCATGCAGAAATATTGGCAATTCATGAAGCAATTCGAGAATGTGTTTGACTTAGGTCAATCACCCAACATATTCAAGATATATGTGATTTACCGATGAATGAAATATCTACAATTATATACAAAGATAACTCTGCTTGCATACATCAACTAAAGCAAGAATACATCAAAGGAGATAGAATAAAATATATCTCACCAAAACTCTTTTATTCTCATGATCTTCAACAAAGTAGTGATATAGACGATCAGCAAATTCGTTCCAATGATAATTTACCAGATTTATTCACTAAATTACTACCTACCTCAACATTTAAAAAATTAGTATACAAGATTGGAATACGCCAACTAAAAAATATCATATTATTTTTATCCCATTGAACTTTTCCAGAGACATCTGAAAATGTTATAAATATACATGTGATGTATGCCCTACATTAAATTTTAAATTTTAAATACACTATAACTATATTTTAAATTTTAAATAGATAGAATCAATCCACCTAAATTAACTAAAATTTAGACCATTGGCTATAAATAGGCGTTAGAACCTTTGTTATAAATAACTCATTTTTAGAGTTCTATGTACATACCAATCATAAATAAAGTAATCTTTTATTCTCTCTATTCTCTTTCATCTTTTTTCTATTCTCAAATCTTAATTTTTATTTTCATGAAATTAAAAACATAAAAATATATTTTTTTTTAAATTAAAAATATAAAAATATATATTTTTTTCAAATTAGAAGTATAAAAGAAGTGGAAAAATATAAAAATCTAAAGAAATTTAAAATTTACTAAACAGCAAACTTTATGAATTTTATAAAGTTCACTAGAAATACGACAAACTTATCCCAAAAGAAAATTATATTCAAAAAGTTAAAATTTAAATAATTTTTTGGGGTTTTTTATTTTAGAATAGAAAAAATATATCCGACAAACATAATCATCCTTGAATTATATCTAAAATTTTTTTTGAAACAAAAGCTAAACACGAAAGTGAAACAAACCAGTATGAAAAAACAATAAAGTAACACCTAAAAATATATTTCAATGTCTACATTCCTACATTCCTCCTTAAAAGTTACACCTAGCTTAATACAGATAACTAATCACACCACACCTGCCAAATAAAATTACAGTAAAAAATCAAGTGATAAATATATTCAACATCTTTAACAAAAGACACACATGATCACTCAGATTTACAATTCCGGGACAATCAAATTTTTCCATCTGTATTTACCTTACCTATTAAAACAAACATTGCAAACAAAAAACACTCTACTATGCAGATTGAAGTGGTATAAAGAGAAAATTTAATTCCTTTTATAGTTATTTTTTATTATTTTATCACTATTCAAAATATAGGTCCTACCTTTACTAATCTCTCTTTCATTCTATTAAAAGAAAAATTTATAAATTTAGATCTTTACCATATAATTCACCTACAAACAAACATTGCATTGCAAACAGCTCCACTCTTCGAGTTAAATTTCTTTTGTTAGAATTTAAATTTTATGTCAGCAGAGAGATTGTATGTCATGGTCACGTGAACTAGCTAGACCAAAAACAATCGCTGATGGAAGTGCAAATTTTTAAGAAACCAAACTTTAACAAATGCTATTAATATTAATTGCAATAATAATGTAACACCATTTTCTTAATACAAGAGAACTCTCATTGTAAACCTCAACTTTCCCATAGCCTTGCATCAAAGATGAAATTGTATCCCCCTCTAATTGGAACACAAGATATATGTGCATGATTGTTCATAAATGATTCCTCTGTGCTTAGCATTCTCGAACATGTTGAGTACTGTGGCTAACCCGTGGCTAATAAAGAAAGCTTCTTCATTTGCATGTGAAAATAATATAACATGGGCCTTCACATGTTTGAGCCTCCTGTGTCTAACTAATCATGGCGCAAAGGCATCTCAAATCTCAATCATTTATGAGATATATTCTGGTTTCATTAGCCCAGATTTGAAGAATCCAATGAAAAAAACAATACATGAACTCCGAAAAAAAAAACAAGCAACCTCAGTTTTAGTCTTTGATGTCATTGACTTGTAGCAACACCAAGTAGGTTCTCCCTGAAAAAACAGGAACTTGGGTACACTACAACCTCAGACACGTTGGATTGAAAACATCATCGGCAGTGGAAACATTAAATAATAGGATTTAAAACAAAAAAAAAATAATTCCAAGTCAATTAACTCAAGTACGAGTGAAGGCAATTTGATTAGGATACAGCTAAATGGTTAATTCAAAATGGGAACATTAGTTTACAAAAGAAAGCCTCAGTTGAACCCATTGACGTCATATGAATGTAGCTTCACCAAGTAGGTTCTCCCTGTAAACAGGGTCTTGGCTCCACAACACCTCAAACAGTTGGGTTGAATCATCACAGGCCATGTTTGGCACTCAATTAACATGCACTAACAACAGCTTAAAAAACATATGCAGAAAGGCTCAGAAATATAACAGCTTCATCAATCACGATTTTTTCAGAAGCAGAACTGGCATTTGAAGCTGAATTATTATCCTCATAGCTAACCAGAAATACATCAAGCAGAAAACCCAAAATCAAATGTTTAATTTACAGTTGCAATATATCAAACAAATGGCTCATATCAAGAAATTCAACCAATAATTTTCCATTTATGCTTCATCGAGAAAAACCTCAGAAGCGCGGATAAAATGTAATCATTGCCAACAATTTGAAAGACAATAAATTTGAAAAAAAAAATCAAAACTTGAAATCGATATCAGAGTGTGGCGGATATCTTTAGAGGCAAAAACATTGAAAAAGCTAAACCCCCACGTGAAAAAACCCGCCGAATTTCAATCTATGCCTCTATGACTAGCTCCATTTTCATTTCAACGATTCGAAAGCAAGCTAAAGGTGTAGTGAGGCAAATTTAAAAAACCTAATATCACAAACGAACAAGTAAAATAGAAGTTACAGGGTTGAAAAAGAGAGGATCTTGCCGATACTTTGACACAGATTGGCCGTGGAAGATAAAAGAAACGAATCTGCAACACGAACGGCACCGATGTAGCACGTGCATCGGGGCAGTCGCGTCATAACGAAAGCTCAGAGAAGCCCGGGAGGCATCGTGCAAAAGAAATTAAAGAACATGAGAAGAAGATCTGAGGGCCAAAGGGGCGTTTGGAGTAAGTGGTTATGGCTGAGTTCAGATTGAAGAAACCCTAGAACGCTATGGATCGAGAGAATGCGAACGCTCATGTTTATTGTTTAAGTTATATAGCCGCAATAGAAACCCTAATCTCTTTCCACAGTCCACACCACCGCTTGGGCCGTCATTAGAAAAATTCTCCTCATACTATACCAGAAAATATTAGTCTATTAATAAAATGTTTTTAAAAATTAAAAATAAAATTGATAACTATTCTGTAATGAAATTAATTTTTAATGCATTGTGAACGTTAATAAAAATAACTTTTAAATTTTTCATTTAAAAAATTAATTAAGATTAAAAATTTAATTAAATAATTGAATATTAAACTCTCGTGTAATATTTAAACTATTTGTTGCCAATTAGCTATAATTCAAATGACATAGTCTCTCCATCGCGAGTTCGAGTTTCTTTATTTTTGATAAAAAAAATATTTGTTTCATACAATAATTTAATTTTGAGATTAATAGTCAAATTCGTAACATCACATTTTTTTAGACTAATTCTCAAAAAATTAAATTAGTCAAATTAATCTTAAAATACAAAATATAAGTCAAATTATTTTTCATTAAATAGATTATAATGTGTTATGTTAAATATTATGTGACATGATGATGTAGTAGGTTGGTTAATATTACCTATCACAAGATAATTTATTGTCGTATCAGGTCAATAACACATGACATGGCAGGTGTTATTTGATATATCATAAATTTATTTAAAGTCAAATTAGTCCCTGAAAATATACACAAAAATAATTTTTATGCCTAAAATTTTAAAAATTAATCAAATTAGTCATTATATGAATATTTTTTAATTTTTTTAAGAGGTAATGTCCAATTTGGTCCTTAAAATTTCCAACTCGCTTCAGATTAATCCTCCACTTTTTAAAAATGACCAAATAAGTCATTCACTCTCAGAATCGTGAATCCCTGTTGGTCCAAAAGTTAAGAGACGTTTTAACGGCACTGAGGTGTACAGTAAAATGCTACGCTGATGTGGACATACAATGAGTTTAACACAAATTGGTGTCTCAAATTTGATTAAAACACCCAAATTGATCCATTCACACTTATAAAACCCTAACATGCCAAATGTTCATCTTTGTTCTTCGTCTCTACTCCTCTCCTCCTCGCTGTTGTTTATCTTTGTTCTTTGTCTCTACTCTTCTCTTCCTCGTTGTTGTTTTTCATCTTGTGAAACTCTGAAAAGTCGCTCTTTTGGGTGAGGCATGATGGGCGGTGGTGATAGAAGTCAAGAAAATTCAAACAAGAACAACTTTAGTGGGAGAAACTACAGTAACCGGGAAATTCAAACTAGGGGTAAGAACGTTGTATTCCGCAATTGTGAGTTGCGTACGGTGATTAAGTACTCAACGACGCCAGAGAATCCAGAATATGGCATCCTGAGACCCACACATTCCACCTCCCATGGGGTGAGTGTACTGTTATTCTGGAGGATGTTGCTATGCAGTTGGGGTTACCAATCGACGATGAGCCGGTGAGTAGCACTCTAAGGTCATGGAGTAAGTTCCACCAGAGGAATATTTGGTAATGGTGTGAGGAACTCCTCGATGAAGTTCCTGATGGACATGTTGGGACCACGAAGTATAACATAAAATTGAAGTGGCTCAAGAGTAGACTCCAACAGATGCCTCTTGACTTTCCCGAGGATGCCGTCGTACGATATGCACGTTGTTACATTATGTACTTATTGGGTGGTGTTTTACTTCCTAACAAAGCGAACAACACGGTTCACGTACGTTATCTTCCTCTCCTGGCCAACTATGATGCCATTAGTACATATAGTTGGGGCAGCGCCGTGCTGTGTTAGTTGTATAGAGCCATCTGCCTAACGACTGATTATAATGTCGAGGGAATGTCTGGCTGTCATACATTACTGATGTCTTGGATATACTTCAGGCTTCATTTCTGGGCACCGGACGTGACGAGCCCATACACGTTTCCGTTAGCTACAACGTAATATATTATGTTACATAACTTCCGTATTTATGACTTGTGTTGTTATTTCATCTGCGTCAAAATTTAAATGTGGTAATGATAATCGTGTTTCTTTATAGGTGGGCGGGTAAGAGAGGAAAGAATGACTACGCCGAGGAACGCTTGCAAAAGCACCGTCTGAGGTTGGACACTCTAAAGGTGGATGAGGTAATCATTCTTGTTGTTTGTTAGAGCATGAATTTATTTTTTCCATGAAGATTCGTTTACCTTTCTATGTGACGCTTGGTTTTGGTAGTTTGTGTGGATGTCGTACAGGGATGCACGTATTCTGTCCAGGGTGCCTGCGAAATTTCTTGGAGCTCCGCATGGTAATTTCTATACTGCAGTCGTGCCACTGATTTTGTTCTGTTGGATCGAGATTGTTAACATCGATAAAGTCATGCGGCAATTCGGTGGCAAACAAGGTCTGCCGAACCCTCCGTTAAACATCGACACCTTTCATCGCCAATCGGCTCGCAACGAAAATGGATGGTGGCCCATCAGCCGAGTATGATCTGACTCCACTACTTTGGATTCTGCACTTCGAAGGATGTTGTAGTTCTTAATAGCAAGCATTGCTGCATCTTTATTCAGGAATTTCAAGCCAAGCTCTAGCTCCATTTCACCGGTCAAAGCATAGTTGCTTGGTATGTCCTCCGCAATAGTCGAGTTCATTGGACCAAGACTCAGGTGCAGGTAATGGTCGGGGGTGCTGCTAGAAAGACCTCCAACCCTAGCCACATTTATCGGTTTGACCCGAGTTGGGATAACCCTATCGCCCTCAAGCGATTGGGTCTCCAGAACAACTTCTGCTTCCTCTCCGCTATCATCCTCAATCTCGTCTTCCTTAGAGGAGTCAACCAACCTGTCGGCCATTCCTTCCGGATATGCAACATGGACAGTGGGGGAGGGACGTCGGTGAGGAATTTCTGCATTCTGGACGGGAGCCACGAACGCGTTAAAAGGACGGACTGCGAGCCCCACCAATCTCCGGAAATGGAATGCCTTGACCAACACCGAAATTTCGTATTTCATCCACGTTATTCGAACTAGATGAGTTGCCCCCCACATCTTGGAGATTCACACAAAGTTCCATAGAATATATGCTTCCAATGCTACGATGATACGAAAACATCATCGATACGTGCTGGTCAGATTTAATATGCATTTTCTGATATGCAAACGAAATTGCTACTGCAACTGGCATTCTGTAAATCAGCGTACTGATCTCCTTTTTTCCAACCAACCCAGTGTTCATCTGAATCAGATTTTTTAGTTGTTGCAGAGATGATTGTGGGGGAATCATTATCCAAAGTGGGTCATCACACATTAATGTCACTCCTTCAATTGTATGTGAAATTTTTTCGTTGGGATATATGACCACATAAATGTGTTCAGATGTCATTACCACACCAAAAATTGGTGAAAATAACTTCTACAAAAATGGAATTTTCGGAGAGGAAGGGAGGGTAGAAGAAGTGATAATTGGAATTGTGGCATCAGTTCTGCAGGAGATGGGTTTTTATAGCCTTGTCATTGTTCCAATTCGTGTGTGGTACACACTTATTTGTCACATTTTGTATGCGGTACAATAGACATGGAGTGCCCATATTTGTCACCTTCGCCGTGCCCCTATTTTGTGCCTGGCGTCCCTAACTTCGTCGTTCTATTTTGCTACTATGCAAGAAATGGAACTGCGCATTTTGAGAATAGTTTCCACCTATGCGCATTTTGGGAATAAATGTATTTAACATGCGTATATAGGTAAAAAAGCCGAGTTTTAGTGGAGGAGCATCTAACTTTCTCCTTTTAGAGGGATAGAAAGGGGATAAGTAGTGGCTTTGGCCTCCAACATTTTTAAAAAATTATACTTATGTATGAAATATGTACTTAAAGAAATAAAAAATATTATGTGATTTAGTGACTTTATTTATATGTAAATTTTTTTATTACGTGATGAGTTTATATCTCAATTGTTTCATTTTGTATTAATTTTTACTTAGAACTTATTTGGATGAACTTCTTAAAAAATATCTTTTTTTGAGTTATCTTTTTTTAAAAAATATTTTAGAAAGTAAAAGTAATTTAATGTTTGGATATCTCATGCCAAAAAAATTATTTTTATTTATCAATTATATTTGGGTACAACAATATAAAAATATTTTTGATTTATTTATTACGTCAAAAATACTTTTTTAAAAAAGACGTAAATTGTTACTTCTCCAAAAAGATTTTTTTTTTATTTATTTTTCTAGTACTTTTACTTGAATAATACTACATATTTAAATGTTTTTGTTAACTAAGTCCAACCAAGTTGATCTAACATCAACAAAAATTAGTTATGGGTAGCATTACTTCAAGTCTTATTGTTTAGCTTGGTTGAATTTGATTCATAAAAAAACTTGGATGTGTAGTATTATTCCTTTTACTTTTATTACTAAAAATTTGCCAAACACACAAAAAAATTAAAAAAAGATATTTTTTAATTTCTATCAACTTATGACTTATTTGGGTGAACTTTTAAGAAAAATTTTCATTTTTGAGTTATATTTTTTTTAAAGACCTTATCGAAAAATAAAAATAATTTTAATTTTAGACATCTCTTACAAAAGTATTTTTTATTTGTCAGTTATATTTAGGTAAAATAATATAAAAATATTTATTTATTTATTTGTTACGTAAAAATATCTTTTTTAAGAAAAAATATTTTTTAAAAAAATATCAATTGTAACTTTTCAGAAAGATTTTTTTTATTTTTCTAATACTTTTATTTTACTACTAAAAATTTACTAAATACGTTAAAAAATAAAAAATAATATTTTTCATTAATTTTTTTTTCTATCATCTTATTGACACTCAAACAAGCACTTAATAATACCCAAATAAGTACTTAACTAATTTAATATGGTACACTAAATTTTTTTTATTTTTTAAATTAATTTTTATATACTCATTTCTATATCTAAATTATTGGTATGTAATGAAAATTATTATAAAAAAAGAATGATTAAAATGTTCTTTTGAAATTTAACTCTCTACATTAAAATTTGTAGATTGTCTTATTTTTGTTTAATTTTTTATAGTATCTCTCTGTCTGATAGATCAAAAGTTAATCTATTGCAAATCAGATACTGCATGTATAAATTAATATTTGAATCTCGACACTTATTTAAGCATACTAGTGAACTGAGAAACTGGTCGAATTTTATTTTTAGATTTGTCCTTATTGTTCTCCAAATCGAATCAGTTATGCATAATGGTAACCTGTTGCGTCGAGTTGTTATTCCTATTTCTTATTCTTTTACACAATAATCTAATTTAATTTTTGTCGAAAATATTATTTTTATAACTATTCTTGATCCAAATAATCCTAATAGTAGAGGAAAAAGGGGGAGGGAGAAGGGAGGAGGGACACCGCAGCCAGGCTGAGGCGGCGGCAGCGTCCCTCTACTACGCCTCTTTCTTTCTTTCCTTTCTCTTCCTTCCAGTATCTCACCCTCACCAGCTACTTTTCTCTCTCTTTTCGCCGGTCATAATCCTCTCTCTATCTTTCTCTCTTCATCACCTACCTTCTCTCCTTCCTTTGCATCCTTTCTCCTTTGTTTTTACTTTCTGTTTGTTTGTGTGGTTTCTGTCTCAAGAGATCTAGATCTGTGATCCAAATCTAGATTATTACTTTCTGTTTGTTTGTGTGATTTCTGTCTCAAGAGATCCAGATCTGAGATCCAGATCTAGATTAAATAACTCCTTTGTGGTATTTTCTCCCTTTTTGTGGTGTTTCTGGTCTCTCTATGGGTGTGTTACTGATGTGTTCGCAGGCTCGGGATGAAGATACAACGAAGGCTTTTCATTTATGAAAATGTTTATATTTTCAGAAAGCTTTTGGACCAATTATGAAAAGAAGAGAAGATAGGTTTCTATGGTGCAGTATTTACTGTGAAGATTTAGAAACAAAAGAGATCATAATGAGTCTTTGTCTTTGTTTTGTTTGTATAAGATTCTTTGTAATCGAACTTTGCGCCTCCTCTCAGACAATAGTTTAACATAAAACTTATTTACTTTCTTGTTTAGTTTCAGATCTGATATATTTTTTGCAATATATAAGTGCTGTTTGGCTATTTTTTTAATTAAAAATTTGCTTCTATCAAAAATGCGCTTACTCAAAAATAAACGAAAGTGCCTATATATGCATCATGGACTCATCCTCATCCATCCTTAAACTAAACCCTGTCGTTTATAATATTATTGGATTGATGATTGATTATACAAAATTATACATAAAATGAGCTTTAATCTGTTGATTCCTTCCTGTTGAATTTAATATAACATTTTGATAATATAGCTCAGCTCTTCTAAGAAGGCACTATTATTTACTCGCTTATGTTAATATTCTTTGGGTATACATTTGCATAAGAAGGCACCGTATATTGTTTTCTAATATCATAATAATACTTCACTTTAGCAAAATATATAAAAAGAAAAAATTTAGATCACTAATATATAATCAGAAATTTTATTTTTGTTCTCCCATTTTTTATAAGGAAAGGAGATAGCATATTTAGTTAAGACCCCGTTAGAGAGTTAATAAAGTATTTGTACAATGTGTACAATAGGTTATTTATTTGGTTCAATATGAATTAAAAATAAAAATTATCCACAAAATAATAAATTTAAAAACTCCCATTTAGTTATTTTACATCAAATTTTAAAATTTAAATTCTCTCACTTCAAATTTCAAATTTTTAAAAAATTCAATTAGTTATTTCAAAAAAATAACTCAATATCCTCTTTTTTTTTTTAACTGCCGGCCACTTCACCTTCATCAATAATCATCTTATTTCACCGTTGCTATTTGGCTTGCCACACGCCACTCATCCTTTAACAAACCACACCACAAAATCAGTACAAGACAAAAAGAAAAAATCACCCAAAACCAACCTACAATTCAGCGGCACAATTCCACCCTTATCAGAAACTGCACCACCATAATTCTAGAAACATCTTTTTTGTCTTGCTGTACAAAAAAGATGTTGCCAATCATAGAATTACCCAAGTTTTACCATTCAATAATGAGCTGTAGTTTCAGCCCTATTGTATATATATAGCTACCATTCTCATTTGTAATACAAGAAGAATATAATATTCTTTTCACTCATTGGTCATTGTCTTTTGCTCTCTCTATTTTTCTGCATTTTTAGTGTTCTGTCTTTGACTTTTAATAAAAATAACCATCCTCTTAAAGATAAAAATAATCATCCACATACCTAATGAATTGAACATCTAACATATTTTAATTATATATAACTAAACAAAATTCAATCAAAATAATCATCTACATAAAAATAAAATAACCATCTACATACCTACTAAAATGACCATACTAAATTGACCATTAAAATAGAAGAAGAAGATGAATAAACAGAAGAAACTATTATTGTGGTGAAACATAATTCTAAAGGACTAGTCATGACAAAAATGGTACTGTTGTGAAGCATAGTGCTCAAATCATGAAAGAAGCTAACCATGCTTGAATTCGAAGAAGAAGAAGAACATGATGGTATCATCGGTGAGAAGAAGTTTGAAGGAATGGGAGAAACGAAGCCGGTTCGGAAGAGAGGCACGAAAACAGCGGCAGCAACGTTAGGCTAAGAGCAAGGCGAATCGGGCTGACCGGCGGAGGTGAGGACGGTGTCGGTGGGAGGATGCGGCGGCCTCGATATGGCCGACGAGAAATTCAGTGAAGCGATGTGAGAACCGGAAAAGATGACAGTGAATTTTAAACGTGTATTGAAGGTTACAATAAGATTAGAAATAACCGTACGTAGTGTGAATGAATTTAAATACTAATCTTAATTTTAAAATTTTAAAATTTAAAATTAAATAATTAATTAATGATCTTATTTTTAATATTAATTTTAATTTTTTTTATTTATTATACACGTTTTACACCATTAATATTGGTTTTTCCAATACTTTCTCTTTAGTTAATTAATAATTAGTATAGTATTCACAAATAGTTAGTTATACATAACGTCACCCGTATAAAAATAGTTGCATCTTTTATTTTATTTTTGATCTTCCAATAATGTGAATGGGTTAGAACATATTTGTCCAAATAAATAGGAAAATTAAATGTTTACACCTTGAGTGTTAAGTTGAACTTATAATAAATTGCCTAATTAACGTATTCCCTTCGCACATTATATTGCTTTTACATAATACCAATCGAACATGCCTATCAATCAATCTACATACTTTATTGTTAGCTAGATCTAACACGTACCTCTTAATATTGTTAAGTAAAAATTGATAAAATAATATAATATTGTAAGATGAAATAAAGAAATTAGAGTAATGCACTACTTAGTGTGTCTTTAGAAGTCCTAAAATCCAACTAAATTCTATAATTTACTAACTAAATACTAAATAAGACGGTCAAAAAACCTGGTCCAATCCACGATTTAGTAGGGGAGGTAGACAACCATGAAACCCTAAGCAAAGCTACGATTTAGTAGTAGAAGTGGGTTTTATAAAACGGATACATTTAGTTTGTATTTTTATTTTTAATATTTTATATTTTTTAAATTTGAAAAAAAAAGAAAAGACAGGAGATAAAAATAAAAAATAAAATTTTACTATTTTTATTAATTTTCTTATAACATTCAAAAAAACAAAAAAATATTGAATATAAACAAAAAATAAAAACACAAACTAAACACATCCTAAACACGTGTCGTGATTTACCGGTGGAATGAAAAATTAATATACCCAAGTGATTACCACGATTTAGGTTGAGTTATACAATGATGAAATTATCTTGGTATGTTACGGTTTAGTATTTTGTTTGACAAAGAAAGAAAACAACCACATCCACAAAGAAAAAGAGAAAGAAAGGAGGGAAATAGAGAAAAAAATTTACATAATGAATTATGTGAATTAGTTGTATTGGTTAAATGATATTACTCATGTGGCTGGATAAATGACAGGTTAATCAAGTAATTTTTATTTTTATCATTTTTGTTAATTATAATATGTGAATAATGACTTATACTTAAAGGATATTATATTAGATATCTATTAAAATTTTAAAATATATATGGTTGATTGAGATTATATCTTAGCTTTGTAATAAGGTTGTATATTTTTTTTAATAAAATATTTGAATAAAATGTTTAAATATTTTTCTAGATGTACATGTTGTAAATGTGAATATTAATTTTTTATATAGCTGATTTGTTGTATTACTAGAATGAGAAATCAGTAGAAAATTTCTTTATATAGTTGCATCATTTTTTACCTTCCATTGACTGGATTATACTATGTCGCCAGATTTTACGAGTATTGGTTCAAGTCAATGGGCTCTTATGGCTACATTAAACAGTGGCATCTAGAAATCATAATTTTCACATGTCGTTTAACAAATGTACAGTCACTAATTTGGTATTCATAAAAATAGCTAAGTTGGAAGTCACTTCCTTTTAGATTGATGCTTGGCAGAGCCAACAAAGATTTAGTTTCAGAAGCTATTTAACGAGCTTTCTCTTGATAGGTATATCAACAAGGACACTAATACCTTATTTCTGAATTTAAGAAAAATTTAAAGAAGCTCCTACCATATGCAAATAAAATCATACAGATATTATGAAAATTTATATCCGAGCATATATTATGATATTTTTGTCGATACAATTTTTTTAAGGTGTATGCTATAATGTCTATATACACTTGCCTAACTTATTAAAAAGAAATAAAAATTAATATTTAAATTAAAAAATATAAAAGTAAACAATTTTTTAATATTTAAAACTTACTACAAAAAGTAATTTCGACAATTTCAACACCAAAATTAAAGACATAGAAGAATTAGCCTTTTTTTAAATTTTCTGTAGAATGACGATTAGAAGCAGATCCTCCAAGACTGACTGCCATATCTTTAAATTTGGCATACAATTTCATTATACAAATTTTAAAAAAATTATCACGATAATAAAATAATATTCGCATTTTATTTTGATTCAAAATAATCAAACTTTACAAATCATTGTTCTATTGCGATTAGAATCCTTTACAATAACCAAGTCACTTATTTTTTTTATACACAATTTTTTATAAAATGATATTTTGCAATTCTGTATCTAATGTGGCACTAAACCCTAATTTATATAAATTAGCCAATGTGAAATATTTTGTGGTAGCGTTATGCATATGTAAATAAGCAAGCAAGTATAAAATCATTATAACTATAGCGATAGTTGACATGACCGACATTATTAAAAATGAAAAATAAAAAGAAGAAAATAGGTACGGTTGAGATGGCATGATCATGGCCGTTTGTCAACGTCAGTGAAAAGAGAAGAAGCACCTTCGTTACTTCATCAGCGCAAGATAATAACCACTTCCACAAACTCAATATCAAAATCTCAATCACAACCTCCCAACTGTTTATCTTCGCTGTCTCTCTGACAATTAGTGATCTCGAAGCTCTTCTTAACCACGCATGCCCACAGCTGCAAACCCAATTAATTCTCCCAAGTCTGAATCTTTTCACCTCACAGATCCAAAACTGGAAGCTCCAGCTGCTGCCTGCAGATCTTGCTAACACTTCGTGATCTGCAACATTCTGTCTCTGTGCTTCTGCTCTCTCTCCCCCAACTGAAAACTATTTTCCCGGAAAAGGAAAGACATTTTCCGGGAAAATGAGGCGAAGAGGTGCGGATTTTCGGAGGCCGGTGAGGAGGAGGATTCCTGATGCGTTGTGGTGGGCATTGTGCTGTGGAGTGGTTATCCTCTTTGTCTATATTCTCAGCAAAGGGAACCAGATTGAGTCAAGACCAGCTTTGGCACAGGTAATAATTATTAGCATTTTAAGATTTGTGCCGTTTTTTTTTTATGGAAATTGCGAGGGGAAATTAGCAAATGGATGATTTATTTTATTATGAATGTTATCCCTTTTTCTTTTGTTGCATTGATTGTTTAGGAGGAGTGGGATTAAGGGTTCTTAGTCAGAGTAAATAAAAAGATGCAGGGTTTAAAGAAGTAATTCCTGTGTTTTGGTTTCTAATTTTGTGTTTCTTTTTTTTTGGAATAAAATAAAATAAAATCGTCAAAAAAAGTTTACAGTTGCATGCATGGAAACATTGGAATGGTGGTTGTTAACCAACTCAGGGCATGGTGCAAGAGTTAGGAACTGTTACTATTGGTGAGATGAGACGTGCACTGCATATTTTATTTTCTATATTTCTCTTCTTTTAGGATGTTTTTTACGTGAGGTAAAATTTTGTTGGATGAAATCCGTGTGTTACAGTGGCCGGCCGGGGGTGTTGAATTGAATACTAGATTGAATAATTTTCCTGTCAATACTAATACATACTTTTTTCAACATATGTCTGCAGTTGGATGGTTAATATAGTTTGGAGTAGTATCATTATGCTAGATCATATGAGTGGTGTATGTATGCTTGCATCATGTCGGTAAACCTTGTTTAGCAATAGGGAGAATAGTGATTTTTTCAGTTATTACTCTCATTGTTCCTAGCCTATAACTATAGCAAGAAGAAGAGTCTTACCCTACTAGTTAGGGTTGGCTACATGAATCAAATGAAGTTATTGCACCTTGTCAAAGTTTTCTTGGGTTTCCCTCTGCTCCTAGCCAATAACTATAAATATTATAATATTGTTTCTAAATTTGGGACCTACAAGCAATGTCAAGCTTGGCCAGAAAGGATACCGTGGTCATGCAAAAATGTACTTGATTAGATTGTTAGCCTGATTTCTTATTACAAAGTTAAGGGTTTGTGTGTGTGTGTGTGTTTTTTTTGTTTTTTTCTTGTTGGGCAGATATCCCTAGCAAAAGCTTTTGTCGTGATTGCAAAAGAAAGTAACAATTTACAATTTGCTTGGGAATTAAGTGCCCAGATCCGCAATTCACAAATTCTCCTCTCGAACGCTGCCACTAGGCGAGTTCCTCTATCAACTAGAGAATCTGAAAGTGCTATCCGTGATATGGCATTATTGTTATACCAGGCTCAGCAGCTCCATTATGACAGTGCAACCATGATCATGCGATTCAAAGCAAAAATTCAAGCGCTTGAAGAACAGATGAATTCTGTGACTGAAAAGAGTTCAAAATATGGACAAATAGCTGCTGAAGAGGTCCCGAAAAGCCTATACTGTCTTGGTGTTCGGTTGACAACTGAATGGTTCAAAAACCTTAATCTGCAAAATAAATTGAGGGACAAAAGACAAGTCGAGATGAAACTTAAGGATAACAATCTTTTTCATTTTTGTGTCTTTTCTGACAATATTCTCGCAACTTCAGTTGTTGTCAATTCAACATCGATAAGCTCTAAGAATCCTGATATGATTGTTTTCCACCTTGTAACTGATGAAATAAATTTTGCGGCAATGAAGGCATGGTTTGCCATGAATGATTTCCGTGGGGTGACTGTGGAAGTTCAAAAGTTTGAAGACTTCATTTGGTTAAATGCTTCATATGTTCCTGTGCTTAAGCAACTTCAAGACACAGAAACACAGAGCTATTACTTTTCTGGCAACAGTGGCGATGGCAGGACACCGATCAAGTTCCGTAACCCTAAATATCTATCCATGCTTAACCATCTGAGGTTTTATATACCTGAGGTATTTCCTGCACTAAAGAAGGTGGTGTTCTTGGATGATGATGTTGTAGTTCAAAAGGATCTTTCTGGTCTTTTCTCCCTTGACTTGAAGGGCAACGTCAATGGGGCTGTGGAAACATGCATGGAGACATTTCATAGATATCACAAATATCTAAACTACTCCCATCCTCTGATTCATACACATTTTGATCCTGATGCTTGTGGATGGGCATTCGGGATGAATGTATTTGATTTGGTTGAATGGAGGAAAAAGAATGTTACCGGCATCTACCATTATTGGCAGGAAAAGAATGTCGACCGGACATTGTGGAAACTTGGAACCTTGCCCCCTGGACTGTTGACTTTCTATGGATTAACGGAACCCTTGGATCCATCATGGCATGTATTGGGTTTTGGCTACACAACCGTTGATCCTCAGTTGATAGAGAGAGGCGCTGTACTTCATTTCAATGGGAACTCCAAACCATGGTTGAAGATCGGCATTGAGAAGTACAAGCCCCTTTGGGAAAAATTTGTTGACTACTCTCATCCTTTGTTGCAACAATGCAATTTCCATTGATTTCAGTAGGAGCTCCCAACCATGGATGGTGGAAGATTCAGATTAAAGAGTAGCAGGATCAACACATTGACTATTTTCATCCTCTATTGCAGCAGTGAAAGTTGCATTGATTTGTGAGGAACTGGAAAGGTTTGATGACCCTTACACGAACAAGCACAGATTGAGGTTTTAATTTTGTAGTTAGAAATGCTTGTACAATTTTAGGTCAGGCATGCCTAGTGGCTGCAACTTGGGGGGTCTACATTGATTATGAGTCTTCCGTTGTAGCATATAGATGTTCATTTGATACAAGTATTAGGCAATATCAATCAATTCAGAGCTTTTTCTTGTATTTTTCTAGTAAAAGATTGATGTTAACCGCTAGTTATACGTAGTATCCATTGCCATTCATTGTTGCTAGTCTTATTGCTCTATTCTTTACCCCAAAATGTGCCAGGAATTTCCTTGCTTACCTATTTACTTATGGTTTTCCAATTGCCCCTCTCACATGTGATTCCTGATTGCCTGTGTTATGACAGGCTTTATATGTGTTTTCACATGTGATGGGTTTCAACAGATTTTTGGTCTCTGTCACTGTAACCGGACTCTTATAAAAAACTTGACTAGCCAATTAAAGAAATTATGGCTGTCTTTCCCAATACAAAGGACAACCCAATGATTACGGACAATTTTGGTTGCATGCACACAAATGCTATTTGCCCCCCAATTTTAATTAAATCCAGGATTGGACCGATCTACACCCTAGGCCTAAGTATGTTAAATCCTGAGCTCATCAAGCTCTGAAAGATCAAATATTTAAGTTATGAAATATAGCCTGCAATATTCCCAACTTTTGCCTCTATCAAAAGAAATGAAACTTGAAGGGGAACATAATAATAAACTAATGACTCAGTTAAAATTTCAAATTTAAATTTAATCTTGAGAAATCCAAACAGAAAGGCCCTTTTAGTTTCCAAGTTGCAAAGTTAGAACTTAGAAGGTTCTACCATTTGGTCGGCACTCATTGAATTGAATGTTTTTTCATCAAAGTGCCGGCCTTACGGTAGCAACGACAGGGGGGCCGGAACACTCAGCACATCATTTTCTACTAACTTAGTCCTTTCATTAAAACAGTGCAATCATTCATTCATGTTATGCACGCTACTTCATATTTCTATGTTCCATATTCATTACTTTTTGATGCTGCCGTAGAACACTGCTACTTAACATTTTGCTGTCCCTGGTTTATAACTGTCATAACTAACTTGCATCACAGATTATTTCTGTCTTTGTTTGCCTTTGATGATGAAGACACCAAGTGCCTCTTCAGTTGTTCCCTTTCAACCTCCCAAACAATCTCGTCAACACAGAAACCGTGAGGTGAGTTCACGGTTTCTTCCATCATCTCCAACAACAACCTCTGTTGAACACTCTTTTCCTTCTTCTACACGTGAAGTTCTCTCTCCACTTCGACGCAAGACTGGTTCTAGTTCAACAAGACACAGCAACAGCAGCAAGCACGCCGAAGAACAAGGCCCTGCCACACGCCATCATCAACTATGGCCTTCTTCTGCTAAGAGAAACTCTGTCACGCTTGCCGATCGAATCAGCGAGGACAGGATCATAGAAAACCTTGAACATGACAAACAGATCGATTCTAAGAAGCCCAACAAGGCAAGTTCTGTTTTTTCTTCTAGGACTAAAAACAAGAATAGCAGCACTCTTGAGAATGGTTCAAACAATGGCTATGGGAAGAAACACCGTTCCATTGTTCCTGGAAGATTTTCCTTGGATGAGAATGCCTTGCACAGAAAGTTATCATCAGGGAGAAACTCTTTTTCCTCCATGAACTCGGTTGATTCAGAATCGGATTACAGCGAGGTGTCCATGAGTTTGAATTCAAGGGAAAAGGGAGTTGAGGTTCCCTCCAAGTACATGAGTGATGAGATGAAAACAAGGCCTAGAAAGGGGACTTCAGATTCCAACATTGTAGATATTATGAACACCAATGATTCCTCTATTTTATTTAAGAAACTCAACTTGAAAACTCCCATCAAGAGGGCTAACTCTCTTACATCAGGTTACAAGAGTTCTACGTCTCAGTGGGCTTTGTCACCTGGAAGGACTAGTTCACCATCCATGTCGATTGAAAGCATGGATAAACCGTTGTCCTTTTCGAGCTTGAAGAAACAACATAGTAGTCCCATCATGACTAGAGGAGTGGAGAGATTTTTGACCATGGGTTTTGATCTCTTCAAGAGCAAGAAATCCTTGTTAAATCCTTCTTCGCCAATGGGTTCTGGTGGGAATTATGAGGCTGGCCATCAGCTTCGCTTGCTTGAAAATCGGTTGATGCAATGGAGGTATGCAAATGCTAGAGCCAAAGTTGTAAATGAAAACATTTTTAATCAAGCACAGGTACATTATATTCATCTCTCATCTTACACTTAAGAATGATTTGCCTCTAGATGCGCAATTGAGAAATGGTGCTGATGCTTTGTTGATTTAGAGCAATTTGTTATGTGCATGGGATGGCCTTACAAAGCTGCAGAATTCAGTGCTAAAAAAGATGATACAATTCAGCAAACAGAAGCTTAATATGAAGCTCAATTTCATATTGTATTCTCAAGTTAGTACTAAATCTTAAGAATCATCAGTCATGTTATTCTTCCTCTGGGCTGATATATAGAAACATATATATATATATGCATGTGACAGATGAAACTGTTGGAGACTTGGGGAGGTTTGGAAAGGCAACACTCGTCAGCAATTACCAAGATCAAAGAGAGTTTGTATTCTGTTATCTGTAGAATTCCCCTCTTGGAAGGTGCAAAGGTATGGCTACATTCTCTATGATGAACAATTCTTGCATAGATGGAAAAAAAAAATCAACACCACAAGAGATACAAATCTAATACTTTGTATCTAGCTGCACTTACAATAAAGTAAGGAGGGTAAAAAAAAAAACAAAGTATTATGAAAAGAAGTTAGCAGGCTTCCCTTAAGTTGTAACAATGACTAAATATGATGTGTCAGATTCGTATTAAAATAGCAATATTTCCTTCTTATTCGAAGAACTGTTAACAAAGTTATTATGCTTATAGGTGGACTTACAATCAACATCAATCACTCTACGGCATGCAACTGATGTCACGGCTTCTATCGCGTCAATGTTAACTTGTTTCCCACCTTCAGTATGTTTGTTAAAACACTATGCTTTTTCGACTGATGAGGTCTTAAACTTGAAATTGAAAATTTGCTTTATCATCAGGTTGATGAGACTGCTTTACTGCTATCAGAATTAGCAGAAGTAGTTGCACAAGAGAAACAACTCTTAGAAGAGTTCTATGATCTTTTCCAAATCATATCTGTCTTTGAGGTAACTATTTTTTTATCTTTTCTAAAATGACAAAGGGGAGTAGATATGGTTTAAACTTCTAAGTTTTGTCAATCAAAATGAAGCATTATGTTCAATTTTGAAGAGAGAAGAGTAGGGAGGACTAGAAGTCTAGAGAAATTTCCCAATTTTTAATGCTTGCAGATTAAAAATTTGTACTGTTTACCAATTAGAGTTCAGCCAAACTTGTACTGTTTCTGTACTGCTTATTTATGAAGCTTTTGTTTAGAGCATACTAATAGTTTTTGATAATATATATTGGCAGATTCAAGAGAGAAGTGCAAAGTGCAATCTCATTCAACTTGAAAGTTGGCAATGGAAACAACAACAACGGCAATTACCACACGAGATCACATCATAAAACTCTAGGCTACTAGTGGAAGTTTAACCAAGATAAATAGTATAATTACTATGACAACCTCAAATAGGAAAATGGTGGCAAAATATAATGAAGTTAGTATCTGTTGTTAATTTTCTTTTCATAAAGAACAAAAAAAAAGGCAAATCCATAGAACATAATTCATTTTAAGTTATATAATTTTTATGATATATTTGCGGTATGTACTTTTTATGATTACCGACAAATTTCCATCTAATGTATAACCTGAAAACAGTAAATATGATTCACGAAACCTGCTTGAAACTCTATTCTTCATTGATCTACTCCTTGAAGAAATCAGTTATTAGTCATTGCAACTATGAGTGCATTCTTTCTTGAAATTCTTCAGGTTGTTCATGAAATATGTCAGAAGATTAATGGATTATTGTCTTATTTCATCTACTCTATGTTCTCTTGCTTCAGCGTTCAAGCTATTCTTTCTCCTTTGCTTCCACATTAATCTACTTGCTTGGGCATGTTTCATTACAGAATCTTTACCATTGGCCTTTTTCTCTTGTTTGTTTATTTCATTTTCCTTCCCACTCTTACTTTTAGCAGTAACTCCTAAATTACTATCATCTCGAGTATCTTTGACTTGTCGATTTACTTTCTCCTTGTCATGTTCATTCGTCTCGATCAATCTATCATCATTCCCACTTCCATTCATAACTTCATCCTTGGATTCTGCTCTAATCTCACCATCCTTGAAAGTGTTCAACTCACTATTGTTTCTCAAAATTTTCCCTTGTACTTGCAGCATCCTAATCTCGTTCTGTTTCTCCTCGAATGCAGATTCGATCACTCGCTGCTCTTCTTTTAGAGAATCCATGGTAGACTTCATCTGCAAAACTCTCTTGTCAAGCTCCATCTTCTGACCTTTCAATGAGTATATCTTCACCTTCATTTCCTCAATCTTACCTTCTATCTCTTTGTTGTGATCTCTTTGCTTCTAATATTAATAACATAACCAAAGTCATAATTTGGTTAGAAAAGACAAGAAGAAGAAGAAGTTGGTTTTACCTGCAATAAAAGCTGAAGGGAAAGAAGCTCCCCGTCTTTCTCCTTGACAAGAAAGCTGCATATTGCCTTGTGCTCTTGTTCTCTAAACTTGTGAAGCATCAGAACACCAAGAAATGAAACACCAAAAGCTAGCATCAGCATGAAAGCATATTGCCTTGTTCTCTTGTTCTCTCCATGTAAACCTTTGTTTTGAGCCATCTTTCTCTATCAAAGATTCTGGTTAGTTTTTGGCTTATAGTAGTTAATCTAGTTCTTGCATTGTGTACGGCTTTGGATTCACACAAAGAACATGAGTCATGAATTCAGCTACTGCTTCTTTTATTTGGATCATACTTCTATTATACAATAGTGGTCATGTGGGAAGTGGGAACTGGGAAGTGCTTTTCATTTCTAGTGTCTAAAAAATTGAATGATATACAAATATATATATATATATATAATAGTTATAGATTAAAACTCGCACATTACACAGAGTATCATAATATAAAATTATTTAGTACATATACAAAATATAAATTTTTTTCTAAATTTTGTTTGTCTTATGTTAATAACTTAATATATATTAAATTATTTTAAAACTGAAATACAAAAATTTAATTTATATTCGAATGAGAAATAATAATAGCACAAAATTATATAGTTAAAATAAATAACATAGATTTTATATAAAAAAGGATATATTACACATTGACCTAAACGGATAAACCAGGATGATTTTGCAAAATTTCACCGTTCACACCACCACGAGCTTCCTTAGATCCGCCACGTTCTCTGCCGTCAAAACGTCAACGGCGAATGCGGTGCCTGCCTCGCGTGCCTATTCTTCATCCACCGCACCCTTCGGATGCTTCATCCATTCATAAACCAGTATGCACAAATTCCCTAAATCCTTATCTAACTGGGGAAAGAAAAAATGCTAATAAGTAATAACATGCTACCAAAATTAATGCCTGTGATTCTTTTTCTCTAATCGGTTTCGAAAACTAAAACAAAATTTCATATTTGTTAATATTTTAGATTTTGGATAGATAAGGTTTGGTTGCTTGTCCTGTGTTATGGATAAAAAACAAAAATTGATGGCCACAACTTTTGTGTTCATTCATTCATTTTGTTGAATATATATATACACTCTTGAACACACTATTACTGAGTGACTTTGTTGTTGTCAATTGAAAAAAAATAAAAAAATCAAAGATGTTCAAGTCCATGCTTGGATGCTGCAAAGTATACATATCAGAGAGCAGAAACAAGACTGCATTAGAATCTATTGAAAAAGCTGCAAGTCTTTTTCCAAAGGCTCCCATAATCAACAAGTTTGAGGATGTGGACTACAACAGAGTTGGTTACACTCTTGTCTCTGAGTTTGAGGAATCAGAGCCATCATTGTCGTCGTCGTCATCATCATGTCAATTGACATGTGCTGTGCTTGCAATGGTGAAGGCTGCATTTGATGCAATTGACTTTGGATTGCACAGTGGAACTCATCCTAGGCTTGGTGTTGTGGACCACATTTGTTTTCACCCCTTGGCTGGTGCTTCCTTGGACCAAGCAGCTACGGCTGCTCGCGCCTTGGCTACAAAAACAGGCTCTACCCTGCAAGGTTAGTTGCATCGGGAAATTTTCATATTTACCTCACTAATGTTAGACAGCCAATTATAAGAATATTATCATGTATTTTTTGCACTGCATATTAGAAATGATGACTATTGATCAAGTGTAGTTGCACAAACTTAGATTTAGGCAAATTTATTAGCTTGGTGTTAGTTTATGGATTCTGTTATATGTGGATTGTGGAAGGACTTAAGGAGATTGTTATTTCATTGATAAGGGGTTGTTTAAAGTTTCACGTGAACAAAGTAAAATTTTATTATACTACATTCTGGAGGATGCTCTGAAACATAAAACTGATCAATCAGTGCACGGTGGATACTGAATTCATAAAATTGTACCAATCCACTGTTTTTGCACCGGTTACGATGGGCAACTTCTTTCTAGTATGTTTAAATGTTGAAAATGATTGAAATTTTATGCAGTACCTACTTTTCTATATGGAGCAGCACATGAAGAAGGGAGGACGCTTGATTCAATCCGAAGAACACTTGGTTATTTCAAGCCAAATGCCAATCAAAACAGATGGATTGGGGGGCCAACATCACACACTTTGCCCCTGAATCCAAACAGTGGTCCTGCTCAAGTGACTCTAGCTAAAGGTGTTTTGATCATTGGAGCAACGAATTGGGTTGATAATTACAATGTCCCTCTATTATCTTCTGATATTAGTGCTGTTCGTAGAATTGCGAAACTTGTTAGCGGAAGAGGTGGTGGGCTTCCTTCTGTACAGGCCATGGCACTTGCACATGGTGAAGGTGTCATTGAGGTAGCCTGTAACTTGTTGGATCCGAATAAAGTTGGTGGAGAACGAGTACAAAATAAAGTTGAGTGCCTTGCAAAGGAAGAAGGTATTTCTGTGGGAAAGGGATACTTCACAGACTTCTCGCAAGAAGAAATTATTCAAAAATATTTGGAGCTGTTTAAGGAGAGAAATTGATGTCAAACAATACCAGGTATATTGGATTTTGCCATTTGATGAATTTTCATTCAAGGAGTCAATTTGGCATTTCCCTTGAGATTAGGAGAGAATATATGTATAAGGATGAGTTCTTCATGCTAAAGCTCATCCTTAAATTTTTATTCTCATTTTCAAGGGACAATAAGATTGTTCCTAAAAGACATCAATGTAGCTTCTCATGAGGATCCCAAATATTTTGATCCATCCAATGAGCATTATGTTATAACCTATAGAACATGAAAAGATAAGAACCCAACCCAACCATATTGATACCTCCTCTGATCTTGTGTAAGTTCTATCTTTCACTCATCACTTTTCTCTTCTCCCAGACTTTCCTCAGGTCTAACAGGGCAATTTTAGAAGTTTGGACAAACGAAAATCACGAGTATGCTTCAATTTGCAAAAAGGTTAATAACTATCTTGATGGAAAAGTCCTTGTTATTCATTAGCAGGATTAATCATATAAAGTGGTGACAAGAAATATTATTGCCCATGTCAACTAATATCTTAACCATATTCTCTGAGGTTTTTCTGCCCATTTAGTGTTTTATTTTTATTTTAATTCTTCACTGCCATCCGGCTTAACATGTTAAACTATATTACCATACCTCATACCCTTTCTCTTTTTAAATAAAAAAATGCCTTCTCATAATGCAATGATGCCTAGCATTCTTGTCTTGTTGTTCCAAGTTCCTATCTATAATACGGGTTGAGGTTGTGCTTTTATCTTTTGGCTAAGGTATAGAACTCAGTATAATACACCAGGCCTGCACCTTTCATCCAGTGTGTAACGAAAGAGACAGTATATATCAAAACAAAGACTACATTAAATTGTGGCAGTTGAATTTGGTGGTGGAAGCTATCTCCACATCTGAATTGAATGCATTTACAGTCCCTTTTTACCATAGAGCGAGATGTGAATTTACAACATACATTATTAACATTTGGCCAATTCTATAGTGCCTATGAGTTGGTGTCTAAATTTTTTCTAACTTATTTTTTATAGTAAGTTTTGATTTTTTAAAAATAATTTATTTTTATATCTTTTAAATTAAATATTGATTTTTTACCTTTTTTAATAAGTAGACACCACTTTTTAGACAACATAACATTCACCTTAACATTTACAAAACTACTTTATTTGTATGAAAAATGTTCTCTGTTCTATTATTCTTTTCTCGTTACTATAAAAGTTTGATACATCTTTAAATCAATGTTTTGATTACAACATGCAATCAAGTTTAAGATAAAAATTTTGAATTTAAGATCAAGTATCTTCCCCCCACCCCCACACTTCTCTCTTACGGTCTTACCACTAATTGAAGTATCTAATATGAAAAAAAGCTCAAAGAACATGCATGAGCCAAAGAATTTGATTAAGCTGAGTGTATCAGTATTCAGTAGTACTAATATCACACCTTAGCTTTAAGTCTTTTAATTCTTTCTCGATGAGTAAGTAGGGAAATTAATGCTTAAACAAATAATGCATATCCAATTCAGTGGATTTTACTTTTCAATTCTATGGGCTTTCCAGCTTTAAGTAGCTAACAAAAAACGAAGGTATGAGGCAACAAGACAAGGAAGCAAGATATTTTAAGCGTTTTGTGAAAATGACTGCTTGTGCTAACCTGTCATGTTTTCATCAAGAGATTATCTAAAGAAATGTTTGTGACTTATTTTTGGACATTTGCAAATTTAGATTAAAAAAAAAAGATATCATATTCCTATCTAAATTAAATTATCAACTAGTAATTGCTTTAAGCAAGTTTCTTGTACAATATAGTATTAAGTTAACCAGAATATCTGAATCACGTTAATATCAAAATAATATCGTTGAATTCTGTTCATGTAAAAAATACGTTAAATGTTATATTCACTTGAGCTATAATGAGGATATTACGTTAACACATTGGACAACTTCAGATTATTATTCACTGCTTTTAGTGATTTCTTGTGGTTGCAAATCTCATCATAAAATCAGAAATTTAAGACGGTGACAGTGATGGATAACAACACTCGATTCACGCTCTTGGGGGAAGCAACATTTTTGTTTTCACATACGATACTGTGATGACATGGCACCACGTGGACACATTTTGTCCAATGTATATATAGTAGCTTCATATTTATTGCTAAAACCACTGAGTCACTGACATATGATTTATTTAGACAATCTTGTGAACTCAGGTTGAAGCTGTTGTGAAGAAACCACACACACCCCCCATGGAGTTCAATTCCACTAGCAAGGTCAGAAAGAATATCTTCCTTCTTCTTAGTTTCTGTTCAGTGATCTTATCTGAGGAAAACATGTGTCTATAAATCATAACAGATACTATACTGGCTAGGTTTATGGATTAACTGAGTAATCACATGCATATTTTAAGTATGTGTTTCTCTTCTTCTTTGTTTGATTTGTTTATTTCTTTTGCTTTCTCAATGTCTTAGCATCTTTTAGTTTAATTTATTGTATAATGTTAGTCAACCACAGAGAGAAGGGGTAGACAATAGTGTTCTTGCTTCGGTTGAAAAATATAGTTAGTACTGTAATAAGGGAGGATGAGTATCAATATCTCGAGGATTTTGGAAGTTCATCTTTTTCTCCTATTTTCTTCAACGCTTTTGACTTTTTCTCCTCAATTATACATATGGAATATATTATTGTATTTGGATTTAGACAAGTTTTCTTTTACATAATGAATAAATAAATAAATAATTGAAAATGTTAGTAGTTTTTCTAACATGTAAAATATATCACTTATGCTCTAGAAACTAGTTGAGTATCCATAGAAAAAAAAAGTCACATGTCTTAGAAAACTTGGATAAGGATTAAGGATACAATGTCAAAATATTCAGTGATAAGATGCATGTACTATGGTAGCCACTGGTAGTGAGCCACGTGTAGTGTAGGGACCTCAAATTATTGGATAGGGATACCTCCCTTCTTATATGAACACATCACCATGCGGTACACGCTCAATAAAACAATACTGCATTTTTCCCCTTCTTGCTTTTGCAGTAAGACTATGAAGCATGGTATCAATGATGCAGTATGATATTGATAATCTGGGAAAACACTTGTAACATCAACTGTATTATAGAAATAAAATAAACAAGATAAAGATTACATTACAGTTCTTATTGTGTGTAAAAGTAATCTTATTTGAAATTAACCATGATCTCAGTCTGGACTCTGATAATGACTAATTGACTATGTTGGAAAAACATTTTTTAAGTTCTGTTTTTTAGCATTTGCTTTGAACAATTGAACACATGTATTACCTTTTAGAGTTTCTGCTTCAATAGAGTAAATGTTCACTCCTTAGTTGTTTATTTAGGATCAAAAGAAAACCATAGACCAATCCATCTTATTGTGCTGCAAAATCTTTGTCTCTGAGGCGCGCAATCTAGCAACTCTTGATGCAATAGAAAGAGTAGCAAGGCTGAACCCAGAGACCATCATTGTGAAGAAGTTTCCTGACCTGCCTTACAACAGAACCAGGTACACCCTTGTGTCTTATGTACTGCATGACTGCACAGGAAATGCCATATACAGCCCCTTGCACCAATCTGTGGTTGCCATGGCTGAGGTTGCATTCAATGCCATCAACCTAGAATTGCATGATGGGGCTCACCCTCGCCTAGGAGCGGTGGATGACATTGTTGTCCATCCACTTGCACGTGCTTCGTTGGATGAGGCAGCATGGCTTGCAAAAACACTGGCAGCAGACATTGGCAACCGATTCAATGGTAAGGCCAAAGGGCAAACTCATTAATGGACTACAACGGTTCTTTACAGTAACAAAAATAAAGATTGTCTACTAAAGTCAATTTTATGTCAATGAATAATAAAAAAATTAATTATGAAAGGCCTAATTCGGAACATAGATATAATTTACGACAGCAATCCATAGCAATGTCTAATCTATATAGCTGATCCCCATTTAGTGAGACAATAACTTAGCTTGCATTGATGTGTATGAAAGGTTTAAGTACAAATTACAAAATTATTCATCATTGATGAGGTTCTTCATACCATAGTGTCATGGACTCAAAAGTGTGGTGTAATGCATGAGAAACTCAATTTTTTTTTCTTGGACACATTAACACTGCTTTTCTTTCTGTATTTGAAATGCAGTGCCAGTATTCTTGTATGGTGCAGCACACCCAACAGGGAAGGAACTAGACACCATTAGACGAGAGCTCGGATATTACCGGCCTAATTTCATGGGAATCCAATGGGCAGGGTGGGCTATGCCGAAGATCCTACCTCAGAACCCAGATGAAGGACCTATTGTTGTTTCAACGTCTAAAGGCATCTTAATGATTGGCGCACGCCCCTGGGTTGGACTCTACAATGTGACAATCTTGTCGACAGATGTGTCAGCGGCAAGAAGGATTGCAAGGAAGGTCAGTGCTCGTGGCGGGGGGCTTCCGAAGGTGCAAACTTTGGGGCTTGTTCATGACAAGGATTCAACTGAAATAGCCTGCATGCTGTTGGAGCCTAATCAAATTGGAGCAGACAGAGTGCAGAAACATATCGAGATGCTGGCAGCAGAAGAAGGATTGGATGTAGAAAAAGGATACTTCACTGACTTATCACCAGAGATGATCATAGAAAAATACATGAACCTTATATCTGCTAACAGATCATGATTGCCACATAAATCATTTGTTGATAAACAATAAAAAAAAATTGCGAGATCCTATTGGCCTTGCAACTTTGTAAATAAAGTTGTTGTAATGAAACTGAAACAAGCACTTGAAAACTGCTTCTTTTACTGCTTGTTGCTTCTAACTCGGAACCTAGAATATGAATATTAGCACAAAATTCCGGCCTTCTGCATCATGATTCATGAATGAGAACTATAAGCAAGCTTATGTACACTTTAAATTTTCCTATTGAAGGGTCACACTTAACAGTTAAAACCCTTCATCACAAACACTGCTTGCTTCTAAAATCTTGAGACAACAGTGTTTGAATCAGCACACTCAATCTCTCAGCACCGGGTCCTGGCCTAAAAACCGTATCATTGCCACGCAACAGACATGGATCTTCACCACCTTCTGAGGTATCAACGCACCATGCCCCAGGTGAAAATCTATGTGTCCTTCCCAAGAGTTCTTTGTCAATCTTGTCCAGCACTGGATCATCCTTTGCAAACTTTCTGGCAAAGGGAGCATTGCTTTTAACCATTTTGTCAAAGTCCTTCATTGTCAATTTCATAGGATGCTGCTTTGGAGGAGTGTCCCAAGCAATGTAGTGAAGATCATGGCTTATTGCAGTGTGGCGAAATTCCTCAGTGTTGCAAATGACAGTGTGGAAATAACCCTCAGGAGAAGAGATAAAATTTGCATAGTACATAAGAATAGTCCTTGGAAGGTTATCCCATCCCCATATACAGTACTCCATAAAGGATCTTGTTAGCACAACCCAAGCTGAACCTGTTTAGAGAAGCATATATACTAAATCAACTTTGATACAACAACAACAGCCTTATCCCACTAGGTGGGGTCCACTACATAAATCAAACGATGCCATTGAGTCCTATCATATATTCAATAGTGATAGATAAAAGCAAATGGAGGGAGTACTAAATAGGTGCCAAAATTTCTAGGTTACTTAACAAACTTATATGCTTGGTTTAAGTTAATAGTAGTATAGCAATAAATGCATACAGAATTATGGATTATGAGTTATAGTTTCATATATATACCTACCTGTAAACAGTTTAAAAAGAGTTGGAAGTGTTCTTTTCTGAGTAGTCCATGCTATATCAGATTTCTTTGATAAGTAAAGGCCAGGATCAATAACAATTGGCCTTACTCTATGGCTCCTGAGCAAATAAACAGAAATATCAATATCAACTATCAGAATTCAGCGATGGTGAATAATTTACAGCTCCATTTGTTCTCCCTCCAAGATTGTATGAAAAATTAATGATTAACTTACAGTTTCCAACCAGCAATATGCGTATGCTCGATGAAATTGAGATCTCTCGACAGATTAGAGAAAACATGAAGTAAATCTGAAAAGACAGTAAACAAATATCATATAACTTCACAGAAGCGTTTAAACAAGAAACCTAATCATCTTATGATTCAAGCACAGTACATGAAGATATGTTCAAAATTGCTAAGTACATAGATGTTTATTGTATTAGAAGATTCAAGTCAGGAAAAGATAAAGCCCCATCTGATAGCTATGGGGTTAAGAACAGCATATTGAAATCCCTTGCACTCTAGTCAATTGAGCTACAAAACCCAGCTTATTGATTTATTGAGACAACAAAACTCACTTGGAACTTGACAGATCACTCAAAAATTTGCATGAAACATATCGAGCTTCCAACAAAAATGCAAGGACTCAACAATATCAAAGTAAAAAAAAAAGTGGCATATATAAAACTAAGATGATGAGGATTATTATTTTCACAATTTATTGTCATTAAGCGCTTATCAGAGGAAACCACTCAACAAAACTATGATTTATGCCTGAATAAGACTGGAAGGAAGCTTAGAAAGAGAATTTGAAATTAGCAAAGTAGAATTGCAGACAAGAACACTAAACAAAACCCAGACTTAAAAACATGAGGAATGAACTACAATCACAAACCTACACTTGCTAACCTCCTTTCTATTAAAGGCAACACGAAAGATGAGTAAGGCCAAATCACGAATTCATTTATGAGAGGTAATAACCAGTGAATATATACTGGTAATCGACAACAATATGATGATGGATGAAATTTAATTATTGCCAATTTTACTAATCTTTTATGTCCTTGAAACAGTAGCAATCTAGACAAAAGAGAAAACAACAGCACCTAGGAATCACAAGCAAACTACAAATCTTTCCCTTTTACTTGACAGGCATTCTATGTTTACCAAGTTTCTTGAAGTTGTAGAAGCACATTATGTCAACACAAGAAAGAAAGTGGTAGTTTATGCAAGCATTTTGACAAGAAAACAAAAGTAACATCAAACAAGCAACCATAAAAAGGACAAGTTTCTAACCATCCTGTGTCACAAGAGGGTAATCCGAGGCGCTGAGGTTTATAAACCAGTCCCAATCCGAGCTCTCCTTCAGTAATATTGCTATAGCTTGGAGTGTACAAGCAATCATAGTAGAACCCTTGTAAGTCACCAAATTGGATTGTGACATAACACGGACATTCTCTACCTCACGAAATGTTGGATCGCCTTTCACTGCATTTGCCAATTCCAATCTTTCCCGGGGCGGTGCCTCAAGATCCAAATGCAGGATATACTGATTTCTTGGGTGATAAACTGCCTGCAATGTCCTCATCATCCTTTGACTATCACCTTTTGTGCCTGAAATAAGATATGCCAACCTAGGTGGCTCCATTTTCTGAACCACATTGGCATTAACCTGCCTTTCGAAATCTGATTCCACAAAATAACCACCTGAATCCTCTGATCTTGCAAATGAAATGATGTCAAAGGTTGAAGATTGTTCTATCCCTTCAGAAGAGCTAAGAGCCCCAACAATTGCAGTAAGAACAAGACTAACAAATACAAACAAACTGGCAAAGAACGGTATAACCCATTTCCTATCACTGAATAATCTTCCTGAATGAGAACTAACATTTTTCCTCATATTCTATTTCAGCAGTTATGAATCAAAATCCAAATTTGACACTGCTCACCCTTGTCGGCAAGAACCAAGATCTCTATAAGATGGAAACCAAAAAAGCAGTACCCCACAAATCTTTAGCTGATAATAGTACAATGATGAGTTTGGTGGCAAACCTAACCAACCCAAAAATCAATCTTCTTTAAGCTGAATGGCTAACAATTATGCTAATTTTAGTGCAGGATAAGACATGGTTTTCAATTAAAGATGCTAAATTTACATCAACAATAATCCTCACCAAACGTTTTGATTTGGGAGTTGGGACCCATCTTCATGAAGGAATGGGGTCAAACCTGTTTATTACTGCCTCACTAGAAAGTTAGCAACTTTTGATTGAAGGGCGTAAGAGGGTGAATGAAAATCTACCCTTCAGTGTGTACTGTAACTTCAAAAAACTTCAGTTCAGATTTCACCTGCGAGCCATTAATGCAGCTTGTTCATATTTTCGTACACTTATTCTCCCTCCCTTTTCTGGATATTGCTTCAGCAAACAGTGCTCAAGATCTATTTGTTTGAAACATAACAGGAAATTCGCCTGGAGTGCAAGTTTGAGTTGAGTTGGTGTTCAATTGATGATAGAGAAAAAAAGAATCCAAACTCAAAGAATATTGAGAAATGAATTTTTTCTTAAATAAATTAAAGGACAAGTTACGAATAGAATTGGTTTGAAAGGCAAATTTCTCAGATTATAACGTTTTAATATAGTGGATAAAATTACGATTTTTGTATATCTATAAAAACTGCTATAAGATATAATGAATTTTAATTGAACGTAATCTGTTACAAAGTGTAGTAATTTATATGGGATTTTGTGCTGGGCGGTTTCTAAAAAAATTTTTGCAGATCAAAATCGCAGTTTCTAAAGAAATATTCTCTTGTATGTAGCGGTTTATGCATAAAGAGACTATTTCTATAGATAAATAATTTAAAAAATATAATTTTTATATAAAAAAATAGATATTTAAATAATAATGATAACAATACTTTTTAATAAAATTTTAATTTACAATAATCTTAAGAGTAATGTCAAAAAATTATTATATAGTTAGTATTTAGTATTTTATTATGTATGATATAGTAAGTGAAAATAGAAAATAAATATAAAATGTGTTATATATGTTTTATTGCTATTTCTACTAAAACTCTCTCTTCTTTTATTTGGATCTAAAATTTGCTGTGCTATCAAAAAAACATAACAAATTATATAAAAATAAAATTATATTTAAAAAAATAGAAATAAAACTGAGATTTTATACTATATACAATGTTAAATATAAATTTAATAACAAAATAGAATAATAAAATATATATAAAAAAATCTCTATAATAGTAACACAATAATTTCTTTTATAAATGGTTTTATTTTGATATAAATTTTTATTTTGATAAAAAATCATATAAATTTTTAAATTGGTTTTATTTTAATATAGCAATCAAATCAAAATTCTTTTATTTTTTTATATTACGTTGTAAAAAAATGTAATGTTTGAAAAATAAAATATATTAATTCTTTAATTTAAAACTTATTCAGAATTAAATTAAATATGTAACTTCTGTAAAAATGATGATTAAATTTAATATTTTTATTTTATATTATTTTTTTTATCCTACTAATATATGTAAAATGAATTCTTAATCATAATTTAAATAAAATAATTGAATTTAAATTATAATTTTATTATTCTCTTTCCTTGATGTAATACAATAATTATACTTTAAATAATTATGAATTTTAATTTTAATCTTTCATGTTAAAGAATGTTCATCTAAACCAAAAACTAAGTGAATATATCTAAATTACAAATAAGAATGTTAATATTGAATATTTAAATTATAACTTATAAGTAGATATCTACCTCGTCTATTAAAATGGAGTATAATTTAAATATTCGTATTTTTTATTTGACTAATCTATTAATAATTTGCCGTGTTTATGATAATTTCTCTAATTCTCATAATTTACCATTGTTAGTATCAATTACTAGTAATGAAATTACTAAAAGATTATAAAAATTTTAACATGAAAATTTATATTAAGTGTTTAAAAAAAAATACAAATTGGATTCATCAGTATTATATTGACAAGAATAAAAAATTTGAAGTTGATATGTTAACTCAGAGTTTGAATAATTTTTATTTTTAATATTTATAATTTTTAAATATTTTAAATATTTAATTTTATTTCTAATGTTTTTTATTTATATCAAAATTACAAATATTAGGATGGGATAAAAAAACATACTTTATCTTCTCAAGATCTTAATCAATTTAAACTCTATTGGTACAAATGTGAAGCACCACCTTATGCATATTAGAAGCAAATAAAAAAGGCAAAGAAAAAAATATTTGAATTAAAGTTAAATATAAGTGGTAAAAAGAATATAAAATCTTTAAGAATTAAAAAGCAGGTACTAAATTAAATGCAAATTATTTACTACTAATTCTATTTTTAAGCATTAAGAATATTAGTCATTAGGTACTTATGTTTACCTATAAATAGATGTGTTAGCATATGATATAGTTTTTTAAGTAAAATATGTATGTATTATTGTTTGCTATATGTATTAATATTATAGTTGTTTTTTCTTCTTAAGTTATTATTATGTTATTTTTAATATATATATAAATTAGCTGTATCTGTAGTCTCTTGATTGATATAAGAGAAGTGAGGATTCGAAATTAGGGTTATTAGTCTTTTAAATTAGTCTGTGTCAATGACATGAATTATAGAAGAACTCTTGATTGAGAGGTGTCTGTTTCATCATTCCTTCTTTAAAATAATAATAGGTTAGTGGGAGAGTTAGGACTCAGGACAAGTGTTGATTGGTATCCCCATTATTAAAAGGACAACTGATTCTTCCAACAAATTGTTATTTTGTGGACTATTCTAGTATTGTTAAAAGAAATGAAGAATTATTATGATTATTATTAGGACACTTGGTCAAGTAGGAAAGAATTATTCATGATTTTTTTTTTTTTTGTGGGAAGAATCGTTCACCTCTTGTCCAAGTCCAATAACTATAGGACACCCATCAAACAAAACCAAATAAAAAAACCAAACTTTCCTTACTAAAAAGTTTTAGTAGGATGGTTCATCATCTCCTCTCTTAATCAAGATATTCGCCAATGAGTCTTAACTCACATGGCATATCTCTCCTTCCTCGTCTCAAAAGTCACAGATTTAAACTCGATCGGTTGCAATCAGAGAGAAAAATGTGATAAGTGTGTAAGGAGTGTGTGGGTGTGTTTATTACAAATATCTAGTAAGTTTTGGTAACTAAATTATTAGGTTGAACTAATTAATAGATTAAATTGAAAAAGTAAAAAGATAATGTGTACAGAACATAAAATCTACTTTAAATAGTTAAAATAACACTTTGAAAAATATGAAATAAATTAAAGAATTATTCTCCACATCCAAGCAATTTTAACATCTAAATTCATCCAAATCCTATATATATTGTCGTTATTATTATTGTTATTGTTGAATTTTTGCCATGTTGATAATATTGTCTGATCCAAAATTGATTTTAGATGTATTTTTGTTCACGGTTCAGTCTTGTTTGTATGCTTATTTTCGAACTGAGTTTATGGGTCGCAATCATTATGTAATTTCAGTTCATTTCTGAGTTAATTGTGTCGCAATTGTTATGTAATTTCAGTTCATTTTTGAGTTAATTAAATCGCAGTCCATTATGTAATTTTGATTCATTTCTGAGTTAATTGTGTCGCAATCATTATTATATAATTTTGGTTCATTTTTGAGTAAATTAAAGTGCATTTAGACTCGTTGTCATGCACAATTCAAAACTCTTTCTCCTCATCTTCTACTGTTTCTTCTTCTTTTTCATCTTTTTCTTCTTCATCTTCACATTCTTATTTTATTTTCTCAAAATTCTTTTTTATTTACTCTTTTAAAAGGAATAAAACCAAGAAAAAGAGAAGAAAATATCAAACGAAAAGAAGAAAAAACATATTAATGATGTTGTCTAATCCAAAATTAATTTTGGATGTGCTTTTGTTCATGATTCGGTCTTGTTTGTGTGCTTATTTTCGAACTGAATTTATGTATCGCAATCATTGTGGTAAATTTCAGTTCATTCCTTAGTTAATTGTGTCGCAATTGTTATGTAATTTCGGTTCATTTCTGAGTTAATTGTGTCGTAATTATTATATAACTTTGGTTCATTTTTGAGTGAATTAAGGTGCATTTGGATTTGTTGTCCTGCACAATTCAAAACTCATTCTCCTCTTCCTCTTTCACTTTTTTAAGCAATAACAGCAGTAACAAAAGAATGATAATGAAAAAAAATGTGAAGAAGAAGAAGAAAAAGGAGAAGAAGAAGGAGAAGGAGAAAGAGTATGAAGAGAAGGAGAAAGAGCAGGAAGAGTAGAAGGAAGAGAAGGATCAGAGGAACGCGAAGAAGAAGACGATGACTACGACGATAACATGAATAGTGTATGCGCGTGTAATTATGTTTTTTTAATGAGAGTGATTTTTGTTGGTATTGAATCTATTTAATTAGCCTTGGATAACAATATTGCTTGGATGTATAGTAGATTTATAAATTAAACTGGTTGACTTTTTATCCCTTTATACAACCGTAATCTAAAAAAAGGTGCATTTTCTTTTAGGTATAATAAGTAAGCGTATAAATATCCAAGTTTTATAAGAATCTACCCATTATAAATAATTATTATATCTAGAATTATATCGTTTTTTATAATATGAAAAGTTTATTGGTTTTTTAATAGAAATATGCATTTTTAGAGTATTTGTAGGTTGATAGATGTATTAAATGAACAGCTTCAACGTATGAGGAATATGCTGACTTAGCACGTGAGGGGCGTGTTAACAACATGTTGTTCTGTGATTCAATGGCATACAACACGTGGTCTGCATGTTGAGTGTTTTCTCTATATAAAACAAAGTTCGGTACTATTTTATTACAAAGAGAAGAGCTCTTTGAGTGTGTGTTCTAGTATGATGGAAAGTATCGCAAATTTGGTAGTATATCACAATGGTGAGATTATATGGAATACTCATGAGGGAGTGAGCTTTGCGTATGAAAATCCTTTTTCGTTTGTAGTTTTATGCACCATGATGTTCATGGAGTTTTAAAACAATCTCTGTCAAAGCATGGAGAACGATATATTGAGGAGAGTGAGCAGTATTCTATACTGAAATTTCGTTATAATTTTTGGTGTTCTAATATAATTTGATATTATTTTAATCATTGACAAAGCGAGTATGCAAAATATGTTCTATATTCACCGGCAGACTCAGGTGCGACAGCCAAAGATTGAGTTGTATGTTGAGTTTGAAAATGTAGAAGCAGATGGGATTCAAAATGATTCAGATATAGAGGATGATAAAGATGAAGTGTACGAAGGAATGAACAATGATAGCAAAGAGGACTTCGAAGCTACTTGTGAAGCCGACAATGAAGATAAGGATGGTGATGTGGGAGGTGAGGCAGCAGTGGAGAATGTAATGGTTCCTCCCGCAATTAGTCAACCGATGGACGTTTCATCTTTTATGCGTAACTAAGATCTTGACGCCATGCATGCTCTGAAATTTCTTGAATATGCAAATATAAGTATGTGATGAGTGAATAATACGTTTTTTTCTTAATTTATATTTTGGATTGATCAATGAGTGATGATTTTTATTTTGTGTATGTGTTGCTGATCCTGAAGACGGGAAGTTCAAAATCAAAATAGAATATAGTTCTAGAAAGTCGGTCGTCACAACAATTAGAAGTTACACTATCTCTAGATGAGTCAACTACAATGTGTATGAGTATGAGCCACAGACGTTCTATGCAAAATATAAGACATATGGGTATGGGTGCGACTAGCTTATACGAGCCAGCTTGATACGAAAAAAGGTTGTTGGGAGATACGTAGATATAACGGCAGGCACACATGCACCATGGGAACGATTTCACAGGATCATTCTAAGTTGGATTCAGACACAGTTGTTGAGGCTATAAGGCCATTGGTTGAGACCGATTCATCCATCAAGGTGAAATCTATAATTACAGAAGTTCAATCAAGGTTTAACTACACCATCAGTTACCTGAAAATGCTTGATTGGTAAAGCAGAAGTCCATAGCAAAGTTTTCGGTGATTGAAAAGATTCTCACCAAGCTTTACCATGGTGGTTTTCGGTCGTGGTTTGGAAGATGCCTAACTCAATTGTCCAAATAGAAATACGATCCTTGTATAACGGAAGTGAGGAGGCGGATAGTGTCAGGATACTTCACCGCGTATTTTGGAGTTTCAATCCATGCATTAGAATGTTCAGGCATTGCAAGCTTGTAGTTCAGGTTGACAGCACACACCTTTACGAAAAATACAAATTAAAAAATGTGCACTTTTAGTTGATGTTGCATAATATAAGTATTCTTCATGTGCCTATCGCTTTTGTCCTCGTAGAGAGGGAGTCAACTGATGCGTGACACTTTTTTGTTAATAAAATAATTATATTATAACAAAATATTAAAAAAATTTATATGATCATATTTATATTATTTCTTTGTTTATTAATAATTAAATAACATAATAATATTAAATACAAACAAAAATAATAATATTAAAATAACAATGCTATATCATGATGTTAACACAAAAAAATTAATATCAATTAAAATTAAAAAAAATTAAATTGCAAAAAAGGCAAATTTATCAACTTACGTATTTGGATGATCCAAATAATTGATAATATATTCTTTGCGTGCCGTATAATTACGTATTATTTTTTATTAATACAATTTGATAATTTTTTATGTATAATCACTCTTTTTTTTATCACACTACTAACCCTCTTCTTCTTCTCTCTTCTCTAAAACAGATATATGATGGGTGAGAGTTGAACACTATTTAAAGAATTTTATCCCTGCGTTATTAGTTTTCGGTGGAAGAAACTGTACCTTACATGCAGACCAGCTTCAGCACGTCTTCTACGTGTTGAAAGAGCATCTACAACTCTTCGAAAATGTGTGTGAATTTCTGAAAAAGCTGAGAGAAATCTCTAACTTCGCGTATTGGCAAAGTGTTTCTATGTCTGTGGCGAATCATCTTTGATGACGCTGACGATGCTATTACACCACACTCTCCGAGTGTTGGCAACGTGCTGACAAGCCTGTTGCACTATGCTTTCCCATATGTTGAGAGCCGCATTTACAAATTAGCAAAACATTTCCAATATCAATATTGGATAAATACATCATACTGCATTTCATATGAAAAATGAATTCCGTAAACAAGTAATATTTGCTAAAATATATAAAGAGATATATTATAAAAGAGTCCCGCTAGGGAGACAATGAGGTATCTATACAATATGTACAATGGGTTATTTATTTGGCCCAATATGTATTAATAATGTAAATTAAATATAATTATCCCTAATTTTTAGTTGCCTGTTCACTTTTGTGATATCTACGCCCCAATTTACCCCAAATTCTTTCACATAAACCATTCATCACCCACCGTTACCCTACCCTCCAAAAAATCCCATTGTTTGTTCCGCAGAAAATCCCCCTTTCTCTGCCGCCCCACCGTGTGCACAGCAATCTGCATCCCACCGTTTTGTTTTTGCGCGATATGTAGCCTCCGTTCCTGCCGATTGGAACTGTTGCACTCCGCTCCTCGCACCAACGCCCTCGCCGAAAGAACCTCCGTCACTCCTCACGCGGCCGAACATCCGTGACTTGCAACTGTCATCGTCGCCGACGTGAGTTGCAGCCCGAAGCCCTCGCTCGCGTCATTTCAGCGCCAGCCTGCTGCCTGAGTCTTGTTGAATTACTCGAAGAATAAATATTCATGAAAACTGAGAAAGTGAACATCCAAAATCATACAAAAACTGAGAAAGTGTGCAATTTGTCTTTCTTCTCTTATATTTTTTAAATTGCTCACATCCCAAGGACTCAGTTGAGAAATTCTGCACTGTTGAATCTTCCAAGGACACATCACCTTCTACAGCATACTCAACAAATTCTTCCATCTCTGACTTTGAAGAAGAATGAAAGATATGCGTAGAAGAATTCTTCTTGTTATGGCGAGCTATCATTTGTTGCACCTACTCCCAGTCAATGGCCAATTTGACTAAATTGTCCATGGTTGTGTAACGGTAACGTTGGACTTCATCTGCAAGTTCTTCACGTAATCCAAACAAAAATCGGTCCTTAAGAACCTCAGGACTCCTTTTAATATTAGCCATGTCCATCAAATATAGAAACTCCTTATGGTATTCCATCACTGATTGTGAGCCTTGTTGTAATGTAAAAAATTTTCCAAAAATGTATTGTGGTATGATGATGGTACAAACTGCCTCCTCATGATTTTCTTCATCTTCTCCCCGCTGCTAATTGGGCGCTTTCCGTACCGTCTTCTAGATCTTCCTAATTCAGTCCACCATATACGGGCAGCATTGGAAAAATTGGCTTGTACCAGTTGAATCTTCTTTTCCTCTAAAAGGATGCAATTTGCAAAAATCGATTCTACCTTCCTTTCCCATCTGAAATACGCTTCAGGATCATTCCTCCCTTTGAATGTAGGGATTTGAAACTGAGAACTCTTTTTCGTATATGAGCTTCCTTCATCATCACTATCGTAATACTCAATCATTTTTTTATTATTTTTTTTATTTTTTTCAGACACTAACTTAAAGATAGGATAAATGCAAAAACAAAATTAAAAAAGGAATTTTTTCGTCTTTTTACTCTAACGTGAATTTACAGAAATTAAAAAAAAACAAAGAGACTAAACAAGACCCATAGAACGTGTAGATAAATAAGAATTTACCTACGATCTGTAACTGATACCGAATGATAAGGAAAACAACAGGATAGATAAGGGGTATTTTTTCCTACTAGACCTCTAAAAAACCTGTTCTTAGCAATCTAGGTCACTGGAAGGGTTTTTCCTACTAGACCTTCAAAGAACCTGTCCTTGACAACCTAGATCATAGGGATGAAAATTGAATCACTCAATTTTCTCCATGCAACAAGCTAAGCAAATCACTAAAAATGTGCATAAAACACTAAAAAAATTTTATTAATCAAAAGTTATTTAAATTGTCTCACTAAAGGTGTTTAAATAGGCACCTAACAAACTAACTAAAAGATAAGATAACTAATTTAAATCAGATTTGATTTTATTAGATTAGCTCAGAATTGATTTAAATTTTAAAATCCTAAAGATATAATAACTAATTTAAATCAGATTTGATCTTATTAGATTAGATCAGATTTGATTTTAATTTTAAAATTCCTAAAAATACTACTAAGCAAATAAGAAGTAATTCAAATCTTCCAACAAACTTTAACAACAAAACAAACTAACATAAATGCCTAAAAATTCGAAAATTAATAATAAATTATGTCTCCCATTGAATTTGAAAAGTATTATTGGGCTTCTTGCTGTCCTGACTTAGTCCAATGGGCCTTATGAGTTGTCGCCCTTTCAGCATCACTGTTTTTGAGACGGACTCTTGATCTTCTTGATGTCCAAGACTGATATGGTACAATTCTTCTAGTATTCAAATATTTGAATATGATAAGATTATCATTCCGCCCCTTAACTCCAAAATGATGAAAATACCCTCTTGACCATATATCATTACTTTTTTGGAACTTCAATGTTCTTTATATGATCAAGTTGCAGGTAAATGACGAATATAGCCTTCTAATAAAGAAGGAAAAAGACAAAATATAATGACTCTACAAAAAACTAAGTGTTGAAATGAAACGCTAGGTGAACTTCAGGGTAGTTTTTTTAAGGTGGTTGAACAAAAATAATTGTATAAAAAATTTTAGGAGTTAATATTTTTTTATTTTTGTCTTATTTTTAAATTAATATTATCTAATATATTTTTCTTTTATGAGGTATTAATGGATCAAAATCTTTTTAGTGGGTGGACTAAGTGTAAAACATTTTTCTATTATATATAGAGACAAATTTAAAAATATTATCATGAGAAGTTAATAACATATATAATATTAAAAAATTATGCAAAAATTATATAATATAAAATGTATTACAAAAATATACTGATAAAGAATATATTTTAAAGTACAAAAATTATGTATATACTTTTTATTAATGAAGTGGTCGATTTTTCGTATTATAAAATTCATCGATAATAGAATTTGTGTGAAATTTTCAATAATTTTCTTTTCAATATAATTAAAAGACAATTAGTAAGAAATTTATTTTTTATTTTATTTATGAATTATTCTTCACAATATTTATAGTTGAAAAAGATATCTCAATTGTAATAGTTGAAATAGAAGAACGCTCACAAAAAAAATTCATTTTATAAGATTTGAAAATTTTTATTTAATTAAAAAATATTAATAATAATATCTGTTCAATTTTTTTAATATTGTTACTTACTTTTTTAGATATTAAAAATTATTAATATTTAGATTAGACTGAATTTTTATTTATTAGACTAAATACTAATCTTTTTTTAGAAAAAATTGGGACTGAGATCTCCACTTACTTCTGTATTATATATCATTTTGTTTGAGAAATTAAAAGAAAAATAAAACTCTTATTCGTTGGAATATTTTTTTTTTTCGTATG
>NC_029779.3:31575940-31588293 GCF_000817695.3 Arachis duranensis
TAATATTATTATTTTTATTGTATATTTTATATTTTAATATATATTCTATATAAATGCTGATTTAGTAAATAATTTTTAATATACATGTAGTATAAGTATACATTTTATTTTTTATTATTATTAATATAGTTTTGATACATTACCTAAAAATAATAATTCATAAGGAGGTATATATTGTTGCTATATAATAAAAATGTTTACTTACAGACAATAATTTATACGATGATATATAAATATTATTTAAGTGTTATTATTTTAAAATGGACACATTTACTAAAATTATATATTATACTCTTATGTGAATTATGTTAAATTTATAAATAAGAGTCTAATAATCAAAACACACAAAAAAATATATTCTAGTAATTAATTTTTAATATGATCTAGTTAAAAAGAATTTAAACAAGATATTTTTGTCATTTTATATATTCTCACAATTTTAATTTATAAAAGTAGTTTTATCTCTAATTCAAAAGATTTATATATAGGAATGATCAGGTTTTAGTTACTATATTATAATTTTTTATTTTTGTTCAAATATAGTACATAAATAAATAATGAGTTAATTTTAATAATTTTAAATTGATAATGTCCTCTTTAAAAAAAATTGATAATATCTCTCTCAAATTCATATATATTAGTATATTACTTTTAATGTAAAATACATTGTTACTGAATTTTCATCAAATTGGACTAACATTATTATCTTAGAAGTAATTCTTAAACCTTTATTTCTTATTAAGTAAGGAGTGTTATAATTTTTGTCAATTAAACAAATTTTAGTTTTTCATTATTATATTTTATATCAACACTTTAAATTTAGAGTTTAGAATTTACTAAAATTTAAGATTTAAAATTTAGAATTCAGAATTTAGGATTCAAGATTAAAAAAAAATTAAGATTTATGATTTAGAATTTAAAGAGTGCTGCATTTTTTTTTTCAGAGTACAATAACATTTTTTTAGAATGTTTTAAATATTTTTTTTCAAAAAAATAACCTAATACATATATATCACAAAATAAATTCAAATAAGTGTGAATTATTCAGTTATTTCTATCTCATTTTCATTCATATATATTTGTGTCATTTATAATATTTCCACAAGATTAATTTTTTATTTAAATTTTTTAATGATAATATAATTTTAATCTTGTTAACATATATCTTAAGGAAACATTTTAACAGTATCACAAAAAAATTATTTTATTAAAAAATTATAAAAAAATATCTTTTAATATTATTAAAAAAAGAAGTTTATAATAATCAACATGAAAAGATAGGCTCATTTTTTTTATATGGAACAAAGCTTGATGTTATTCAGTGTAATGGATGCATGGACAAATTTTTCTCTTTTATGGTGTCAGGTGTAAAACGTTGTCTGCGTTTTACTTTTGACCTGTATTTATTCTTTTTTTTTCAAAAAAAGAAACAAACGTGGGCTGTGTTTTGCTTTCTACAGGTTTTTCAAATTTTTTTTGCATTTGTTTTAACCCAAACACGACCTGTGTTTTGTGATGGGTTAATTTTTTTCGTAATAACAAAACGCAGATTGCATTTTGTACTGAGTGGCAGTTTTTTTTGAAAACGCAAAACATAGGCTGCGTTTTTTGCGTTGTTAGATTATTTTTTTGAAAAATAAAAAACGCAGGTTGCGTTTGTTGAGAAAAAAAATATTTTAACGAAGGGGCCTGCCTATAAATACGAAGCATTCCTCGCCCAAACGGCCTCACTCCTATTCTACTCATCATACTCTTCTTTCAAATACATATGTTGTAGTTCTTAGTTTTTTTTGGCAGTTAGGTATGTCAAAAAAATCGAAGTAGGTGAGGTTGAAGTTATGGAAAATAAATACTAGTTAAAAAAAGATCTACTCATGTTAATTAGTCTATCACAACTTTTAGCCCTTTTCAACAAGCATTAAAGGATGAAATTGTAATTTTATCTCTCATTATGTGGATGAAGAAAAAAGCAACTTATTTTTTCATTATACTCTTGAAACAAATAATTTCACATACAAAATTTTCGCTTTTATCTCATCCTTCATTATATTTTATTACTAATCTTATTGGTTGAAATAATGGGAACAATAATATTCTATTAGGTAGTGTTTAGTGGAAAGATAGAAACAGAAAAATCGAGATTGAGAGATAGAAATTAAGAGATAGAGATTGAAATAAATCTTAGTATTCTGTTTGGTACAAAGTGAAAGACAGAAATTGAAACAAAAATAAAACTCTAATTTAATTTGCATAAAGGGTAAAATTGGAATTAATTAATTAAAATAAGGATATTTTAGATATAAAATGTTATTAAAATTTCAGTCTTCATCTCTAAAAATTTTAGTCCCCTGTGTCACTACTTTTTGGATGTACTGAAATATTGAAATTTTGAGGATAGAAACAGAAATTTTAATACTAGTTCCTAAACAAACAAATATGATACTGAGTCTCAGTCTCTCAATCTCTTTTTCAGTACCTCAAAACAACCTCAAAACAAACGCTAGGTACTGAGACATAAATTGAGAGACTGAGACTCAATATCATGTTTGTTAATTTAGAGACTGATACTAAAATTTCTGTCTCTGTCATCAAAATTTCAGTCTTTCAGTACTTTCAAAAAATAGAGACACAGGAGACTAAAATTTTTAGAAATAGAGACTGAAACTTTAATAACATTTTATACATAAAATACTTTTATTTCAATTAATTAATTTCAATTTTACTCTTTGTGCAAATTAAATTAGAGTTTCATTCTTATTTCAATTTCTATCTCCCACTCTGCACCAAATAAAATATTGAGATTTATTTCAATCTCTATCTCTAAATTTCAGTCTTTTCGTCTCTGTCTTTCTACCAAACACTATTTTAAAACAGTTCAACTAGGTATCCTTTAAAAGTTGTACAATATTCAGCCTTTTATTACAATAATTTTAAAAAAATAAAACAAACATATCTAAAAATTTTAAATAGATTTAGTGTCTTTTTAAAATTAAATACACATTCAAAATACAAATTAAATAAAACTGAAATTTAAAATTTAATATATTTAATTATTAATATATTATAATTACAATTCAAACACACATCCAAAAATCAAATTAGTTATAATTCAAAATTTTGAATTTAAAATTTTAAAATAAATCTTAAACCGTCTTAAAATTTTGGATGTGTTTCAAACATGTTTTGTATATAAGTCAATAATTTTAGATGTGTAATAAATGAAAAATAACCAATATTTACAAACATACATTTTAATAATTTTAAAAGCATTAATGTTCAAATAAGTAACGATAAAATTCAACAAATAATAAAAAAATGAGAAATATTAGATGAATTTTATCGAATAAGATATAAAAAAAATTAATTTTATATTTAATGTTTAAATTTAAATTTTTGATTTATGATTTTGGATATGTTTTAGAAATATTTTTTGTATCACTTAATAATTTTAGATGTGTTACAATTGAAAACAAAATTGAATTTTTACAAACAAGCATTTTAATACTTTTAAAAGCATTAATATTAAAATAAGTAACGAAAAAATCTAACTATTAAAAAAAGAGAAATATTAGATGAGTTTTTCTCGAATAAGATATAAAAAATTAATTTTATTTTTAATGCTTAAATTTAAATTTTAGATTTATAATTTTGGATGTGTTTTAAAAATATTTTATGTATAATTTAATAATTTTAGATGTGTTACAATTGAAAAAAATTAATTTTTACTGAATGAGTTTTGAGTTAGTATGTAAGTCACTCGAAATAGAAACAAAATAGCACGATTCATCTAATAACAATAATAATAATAATAATAAAATGTTAAATATGAAATAATAAATTTACCTGTAGAGAAATAATACTCTTCTATGAAAATTTTTGTAAAGAACAGTGAGAGAGAAGAAAAAAAAAAGAACGTACACGAGAGAGGGGAGGAGGACGTGCAAATAAATAAAAAATTAATAAAATAACTATTTTATGAAGTAAGTAGGAAGTTAAAGAAATTCTAGTATTTGAAATTTAAATTAATTTTAATTACCAACATGTTTAGCTACAAATTAGGAATGTCTTTTAACTAAAATTTATTTAAATAATATTATTTAAATTTAAAGGCTGAATTTTAAAGGACAAATAGCATTTTCCATTTTAAAATACAGCAATATATGTAAACCGCTTCTAAACTTATACTATATAAAAAGAATTTTAAATATATTAAAAATACTAATATTTTAATTATTTTAACCGTTAATTTAAATTATACTATTAAAACAACTGAAATTTTGAAATTCTCGGTACACTTACAAATTTTCTTTATATATAATAAATTGTTTTTATAAGAGGGTAAGAGGAGAATGGGGGGAATATAATGATGGCGTAAGTGTGAGTTTTGGTTGGGAAATGACAGTGAAAGGAGAAAGGTAGATAGTGTGACGTCAGCAGAAGATAGTAAGAGAGTACAATAATGAATAATGGGGAATCAACTTCAAACAATGCATGCAAAAGCTGCCTCAATTCTCTTACACCATTCATGCCCTTCGGATTTACGAACACCAACCCCATCACTTTGCTTATTTTGCATTCTATCCAACCTACCAACTACCCAAGCCCACAGCTTAGTCGTTTTTTTTTTGTGATTTTGTTTACGATCACATTTTATATTGAGGATGATATATTGCAAATATTTAGATTATTTAATATGTTTCACTCTATATATTTAATTAAATTATTTAATAATTTATAATATTATATTTATATTAAAATGTTATACAAACGGTGAACAAGTTTATTTTGTTTTATACTAAAATCTTATATTTATTTAAAAGAGCAGAAGAGAATGATAATTTAAATCCAATTTTAAATTTTATTATATATTATATTGTAGAATTATCTTTTTTTAAATAAAAATTAAGCCCTTAAATAAAGATATATATATAAATTATTATATATTTAATAATGTATTAGTTAAGAAAATATTTTTAATAAAAAATCACATAATTTAATTTGCTTCTTGAGATATCAACTTTTTTATTTATCTTTTTGAAAGATATAAATTATGATAAAATACTATTTTAATCTTTAAATTTGAGTCTAGGTGATCACTTCTCTGGCTCTCTAAAGATATTCACACAATAACAATAAACTAACACTGTCTGCTAGAAAATAAAAAGATTAATTTAACTAATATGTTATATTTTTTAAAGATCAATTTAGTGAGTTGAATAAACTAAATCTAAATATGTGTTATGATATTTAAAAATATTATTTATATATTAAAATTAATCACTAATTAAATAAAATTAATCATTATATATATATATTTATGTATAAATACATATTTAATTTAATTTATTTTTAATATATATTTTATATTATAATATATATTTTATTTTAAGAGTTAAATTTTGATATATATAATATGGTTGAGAACTAAAATAGCATAATTTTTAATTAATTTAAGTTGGCCTAATAATAGTTAACTTAATTACTTATCAGTTATAAGATAGATTAATTTTTAATTTTTTAGATTAATTTTGTCATTATATTAATATTCTTTTTTGAATAAATTAATGAATATATGGTATAATAAGTACAAACTAATTAATAAATTATTTAAATTTAAAAATATTATTTATTATCAAACTAAATAAATAATTTTTAAATATAATTTTTAAATATATAAATAATAAATATTAAAATACGGTTAATACATATTAGTATTATAATCTAGATAATTTTTATAATAAAATAAAAATTAATAAATATATTATTTAATATATAATAATTTTTTTTGAATAATAATAAATTTAATTTTTTATTTTTTAAATTAAATTAATAATTCTATTTGATAATAAATTAGATTTTACCGGATTTTTAAGTTTGTGTGATTCGTTTGTTTGTCTAGTTAAAATATTAATCCAAATCGATTTAAAATTTGGTTCATTGTTTTTCGATTCGGTCGGTTCGATCTGGATTTAATAACTATGACTAATAGTCTAATGTTTGAGCTATGATGAATTTGACTCATCTAAATAACGTGCTCCTTCAAGTCTTCAACCTTATTAGGTGTTGAATGTATGCTCAATTCTATACTTTGGATTTTGGATTATATGGCATGGCATGTTATGGTGAAGATTGAAGAAAACAAATCATTGTGAAGTAGCAACAAGTCAAAGGCGGCACCGAACATATTTCAATCACACTACTTAATGAATCATAATGGCATGCTGCCTAATATATAAAGACTAATGCCTCAAACTAACTTATTAGCCAAACAAGACTATCGCTTACACATGCAAATCACACCATTTACCATATATATTATGCATTTCAATATTGTCATCATTATATATAGGGGATCCTATGTTAGAATAATATCTTTATTGTAATAAGAAAAATACTATTTAGATTGTTCATAATAATATTTTTTATGAACAAATTAGATGCATTGAGAACGATTGTTATTTTATATGACAACAATTATTTAGTAGTATTATTCGTCTAATAGTTATTAGAATTTTAGATCAAATAATTGATATCTTCACTAAGAAATATCATTTTATTCAATTTTAAAATCTAGTGTCTAAATAAAAAATAATTTTATTATTAGTTTCTACTTGAGCTAAAAAAATACTAAAATAATATGAATTAATAATATTATATTATAGTTAGTAGTTAGTAATTATTAATTATTGATTAAAAATATTTATGATAATAATAAATATCTCTATAAATAATTAACACTAATCTTGTATTTATCAATAATTCAATACACAATAATTTTTCTAGGCTTCTTTCTTAAATTCTAACGGTTTCATTGACTATTCATTAGTAATAGATGACACTCTTTTTACAGGGGCTAAAACCAGTTTGCTTGTGATCATTAAAGTGGAAAAGTTTGTCATCATTGTAAGCAGTACTTTGTCGTGAAAACATATAATAAAAAAATTGGAAAAAGGTTGGAGTACATTATCTTGTTGGAGATTATATACGCTATGCTGCACTAATTGGAACAGTGGTTGGAGGATGCATCATGCATGTATATGAAACTATTTGACGGCAAGAATAATGAAGACACTATTATATAGTCTTTGGTGGCAAAAATACAATGGCCACCATATAGCATGCCACAGTCACAAAAGGAATCAGACTTGTATTTATTGAACTTTTCAGTCTTTTCTTTTGGTTTTGATATATTTTTCCTGTAGTCATATATACCTTACAATATAAAGATGAGACAATGGAATCAATGCATATCCTCTGCCTTTTTGTCAAACTCATGTTGCCAACAAACAGTGTATGTATCCGAATATCATTCCAATCTAGGGAGGACCCTTATTATTACTTTTACCTATAAATTCTTAATTTTCAACTAGTGGTTGAAAAAATTATATTCATGTTATTAATTAACAAAAATAATGTTTTAACTAAACATATAAGATATAAGATAATAGTGACTTTTATATGAAATCTCTTTTTTTTTTTCAAAGTCATGTATATGTGTAATTCACCTATTACCCTGAGTAAGTGAGTATCCAGTAACGTCTCCTCTTTGGCCTATAAAGTATGAAACAATGCAGGTTTGATGAGGACTATTAAGGTGTCATCAAATAATCATGATTATGTTGGATAAACATGATGTTTTTCAGATATTGTGTCACACTACTCATCTAGTGTTTTTATTAGGTAGTATTTGGTTGGTGTTTATGCACACAAAATATATGAACAAGATAAAATACAAATATATTTATTATATTGGGACAGATATAAAAAGATATACAATGAAATAAAAATATATTTATTTTTGTTATATATAGTGCTCTGCCATCTCAAAATAGTGAGTTGAGAGCAATTAAGATATGCAGTACTAGGACGGTGGGCATCATAATTTTATTTTTTTGTTGTTCATTGTATTTTTTAATGTCACAGGCTAAAGATTAATTCGTCGCGATTTGAACCTGCATGTACAAAGCGAAATTTTAATTTTCAACACTTATTTAAATAAATTAGTGAGTTAACTACTAAATCAATCGAAATTTGATGGCATGATAACTTATATACGAGACAAATTAAATATGCTCCAGAATCAAATGCTAAGATAATTATTGTCTACAACTTTAGTTGCATCAGACATAATATTTGATTGTTTAGCAGATCAGACACATATATGTCATGGATTCTCATAAATCAAATTTGTCTTCTATAGTGAGATGCTTGCTTCAATATTATTGTGTCTCATGGTTAATTAATTGGTGGTTATAATCTTGTTATTATGATAGCATGGTTTTCATTTTATTGGTATTGGCGTGGAGTAACATCATCATTGAATACATTCATAAGGACAATAATGGAAGAGAAAGGGAACAAAACCTTCTGTTATTAATCTCTCTCACAAAAGAAAGTGTTTATGCCTATGGCGCACAAATAAAAGTGACTACCAAAACGAATTCAAAGTTTGAAAAGTAAGAATTTCTTTTTTGACAGGACTGGTGTTTCACAATAAGTAAGAGGCTGGGAATATATCTTAGAACTAGCTACCCAATCTACCAATAGATATCCTTTTCTTGGAGAATTGAAGAATTTTTTTTTGTGTGTGTATCATCAATAGATGTGAATTGGTATCTTGCCAATTTCCTGCCATAAAACCATTAAGATGATATATTAGTGATGGATTTGAGTCATATATGCTCAAGTTGCTAAGAACTAGTGAAGTAAAATGTCAATATTATTATCTCCATATAAAAATTCTACCATAAAAGGTGCATCCCTTAAACAGTTTATTGTAATCTGTGTCCAAGAAAAATTATTAACTGCTTCTAATTAAAAAAAAAACCTATTATTTTACTGACTTAACTATATATTTAACAAGTGGAAATATATTTAACTAATATTTTTTGAATATACTATACTTTTTTTTGTTTTACCCAAACTTAAAGATTTAGTTTTTTCTTTTTTGAATTTTGTTAAAACCTCTTATTAAGAATGCAAACTTATATTAACAAAAAAACCTTATAACTTATAAGCATTTAATGCTATTAAAACCTTAAAATTTTATTTTTATAAAAGAGTTCATTTTTATGCATAGATAGTTAGATACTGTACAACAATTTACATAGTTGTCCAATTATATTTACTCTTTTAGATAATTATTTATGTAGTCAATAAAAGATAATTATTTTTATTAACTTGATATTATGTGAATGCACATATAAAATAATTTTAAAATTATTAATAATATATTAAAATTAAATTATTTATAAATTTACTTTTATAGTAATTGAAGTTAATTAAAGATGCTTTTTATATAACTAACTATTATAAGCCTGTAATAGTTACCCAAAAAAAACTATTATAAGCCTATATAAGACTATAAGGTTGTGACTGGAGTAAGTTAATCAAAAGCAGAACATGAACAGCTATAATTGCATTGGCTTCCTTGTAGTACACTTCATTATTCATGCCCCTTTTCTTGGGAAAGACCATGACAACAATAAATAAGGAGATTTTGGGGCTTTCTATACCTTTTTTTTGGGTGAAGGTAGTTTTGGAGTTTTAATGTACATAATGCATCATAAAAGTACTACTAGTAGTTAGGTATATGCAAAAATCACCATAATACTAGCTAGGTTGCAACCTAGTCCTTATAATGAATATGATAGTAGTTTAGTACTATTATTTTTTTAATGTACCACATCTACTTCAAATCCTATTGCTAGTCAAAAACATAATGGATGTACATGTACTCCATATATTTTTTCAAGCTTCTTTAACTCACATCAATCATGTTAAGAAAAAAAAAAAATGGAATCATATCTCAGATTATGCAGTGCTACATACAGAACCACATTGTTCTCTCAAATTATACCAATATACCCTCAGAGTTAGTCTCTTTTTTAATTTTTAATTTAATAAAAGATTATGAACTTGAAATTTAACTTCTCCCAAGAACAGTGGACACAGTCACACACTGCTGCAACTTCCTAAAGAAAATTGAAGTAAATTAAAAAAAGAAAGAGAAAATAGGAGTAAAAATATATCAGAATCAGAAGAGCAACAACATCAACAACAATCGAAAAAACCTCGACTCGTTCCACGACAGGGACTTCCTATAAACCAAAGAAAAGAAATCCTTACCCCAAAGCAACGCAACCTCTCTCTCTCACTCACTCTCTCTCTCTCTCTCATTTTACTGTCATATCATGCAAAGCAGCACCTTATAAGAAGGCCCTTTTAAGTTTTAACCCTCACAAGTCACAACACAACACAACACAACATTTGTTTTCCTCAGCCAGCTCATTCATTCAACTCCATCACCAACCCCATCTCTCTCTCTCTCTCTCTCTCTCTCTCTCTGATATTTCAACGTTCCTATGCCAGATCTCTCGGGGTAACCGCGCTATTTAGGGTCGTCTGCTTCTCTTCTCTTCTACTTTTTCATTTGGGTATTTCCATCGCGTACAAAAATTCAATCTTTTTTATTTTTGAGGGATACCCTTTTTGTACTTTCCCTTTTTCTGGTGGATTTTTCGCCGCGTAACTCTCGACCCTTGATTTGATTTACCTTCTATATATACCCCACTTGCCAAAAACAGAGTCTTTTGTGGAGAGAGATGGAGAGCGAGTGTGAGACGAGAGAAGAGAATAATAATAATAATAATGGGTTTTGTGTGTTCAGTGATGATGAGCTTAAGGATTTGAGTGGTGTGAAGCGTGTTGGTGGTGACTGTGTTGAAGTCACGTGCGGATGCACTAGTCACAGATATGGTGATGCTGTTGGAAGACTTAGGGTTTTCTCTAATGGCTGCCTCCAAATCTCTTGTGAATGCACTCCTGGTTGCAACGAAGGTTTCATCTCACACTCTCTCTCCTGAGTTATCGTGTGAAGATTTAGTTTTGATTCATGTGCATGTTCATTTTTCAGTGCATGTTTTGTGGTGTTGGTTTGACTTTTATTGGTGTGAATGTAGGGTTGGTTTAATCTTGTTTTCGTTGAGGTTTTGTGAGACTTTTTTATGATGATGGTTGTGGTGGTGGTTGTACAAGTCAAGGCTCATTTTCGTGCTTATCACACGTTTTAAGTATGTTGATTTGTCTAAGTGAACACGCTACTTTAATTTTTCTTCTTCTCTAAATCAGCTTTAATATTATATTATATTATATAGTATATACTATATACTAATATGTAAATGTGGAAGTTATAATAACCATGTAGGCTTTGGGGGTTAAAACTTCACTTGGTTTGAGACTATGATATGTGCTTCTATCATGGCTGATGCCATTCTATAGGCCTCTTAGAAGCCATTGAAGTCAAGCTGGCAGAGTAGTCTATTATATGTTTTGGTTTTGGTTATATTTTATAGCTTTAATTCATTCTCTTCTTGATAGGGTATGAAATATTAATATTATCTTAACTACATGTGTATGATGGGAATAAGCTATGTGTATTTGCGTAGGTCATAGAAGTTATATATTTTCACTAGGCAGTTTCGTTAGTAGCTGGGAAAAGTTGGCTTCAGGCAGAGGTTACTTTCTGAAAATATTCTTTGATGCACCATGCATATGCATTGCCATGTTATCTTTATGTCATGCATCTATTATCTCTTTATCTATTCTTATACGTTTTGCTTTCACAATGTAGTATGAATTTTAATGTTTATGCATGAAAATTTGAACAGAAGGCATTATTAAAATATTTTTGCTCCATATGGCTTGTTACACAGATTGAGATTATTGAAACTTAATTAAATTCTATGTGAAGTATCATTGTAGCATGTCTTTATGATTGATATTTATATCTTCTTTCCTAAGCAGCTTCTGAGGGGAATATTTCATGAGCCAAAATGGATAAATTGAATGAAGTAGCAACTTAGCAAGTTTGATTAGTCTGTTTGATTCTTGAATGCTAAGTTGGAAAGTTGATCCACTCATTGGATTCTTCCTTTGTTGTATGGTTATTTTGTAATGTGCTTGTTTAGTGTGTCATTTATGAGCTGAGTAAAGTGTTTTGAAATTCAATTTACTACCTTCCATGCTATATACCGCTGAATCAGAATGTTTTGTTTATTTAGAAACAGAACATTGTCAATGTCATTATCTTATTTGCTTAATGATGCTTTTATTGTTAGACAATATGACTCCTTCTGCATTTGAGAAGCACTCTGGAAGAGAGACAGCGAGGAAATGGAAGAATAATATTTGGGTAATAGTTAATGGTGAGAAGGTTCCGTTATTCAAAACAGTTCTACTCAAGTACTATAATAAAGTTTCCAAAGCTGCAAGCAATAATGTGCGTGGTTGCCACCGTGACGAGTTCATCCGTTGCACGGAGTGCAACAAACAGCGCAGGTTCCGGCAGAGGA
>NC_029779.3:31588300-31606415 GCF_000817695.3 Arachis duranensis
CTTCACCATGATGCTTTGGCTGATAGTAACTGGAAATGTTCTGATCATCCATATGATAAGTATGTTCAACCTTCTCATATTATGTTTTCAGAGCCATGACATGTTAAATCTATGAATCTTGTATGGAATAGTAAAAAAATACAACGAAAAATGTTACGTCCACACAAAAAATTAACCATCTTGTATTTGTATATAAATAAATGTGTTGTTCTATATATAGACTCTTGAAACAAAGAACTATTCTATCTTGTCTTTGTCTCCATTGTTTAGGTGTTTCCTATATTTTCCATCTGAAGACACATGCAAAACATAAACCAAAACCCAATTTATCAATTATGCTATATATATACACAAAAAACCAGCCATTAACTCAGCTACTTGTATAGAATACATATTAAAATGCAGAATACACATTGAAAAAGAGTAAAATAACACATGTATTTATATACAAGTGCACAATGGTTGATTTTTTCTATGCACCTAGAATGTCTTTCCCTTAGACCTTACTATCTGGGTATTTTCGTCCCGAGATTAACAAATGAGGCCAATAATCCTTGATGAATTGGGTGGTAGTTGGAGGAATTACTAATGGCAACTGTGACATGCATTTGATTACAGAATTACATGTGAGAATGAAGAAGAGAGGGCAAGTAGAAGAGTTTACAGAGGCTGCACACGATCACCAACATGCAAAGGATGCACAACATGTGTGTGCTTTGGCTGTAATGTATGTCGCTTTTCGGATTGCACTTGTCAAACTTGCACTGATTTTACATGGAATGCCAAAGCTGAGTAGAGGGATCCATCATCATCATCTTCTTCTGATGAGTTACTTAGCACCTTTCTTTTGATTATGGACTGAATTTACCAGTCCTACCTTTGAGCATTCATTGTTCTTATATCTTATTTATTGTTATGGATTATAAAGTTCCATGAAGTATTCCACATCTTCTATATTGCCATTTTGTTATACGATTAAAGGATTTTAAGATAAAGGTAAAAATATGTAACTGAAGTAGGAAACAGAAAAGGGTCTTTAGTTCAGACAAGCTATGATTGGATTCTATATTTCTATGTGAATCTTCAGTAGATTGTTGGAAAGTAATAAAAATTAAGGTATCAATCAAATTAGTTCTTCATTTTATGTGATGATTAAATTGGTTCTTAAGTTTTGATATTTACCAAATTAGCTTATAAATTAAGATAGTTTTTCGGTAGTTAATTAATCAATGGCCTTAACAGAAAGTTGACTAGCAACAGAAGTGTTGTAATCAATTTGGTTTTCTTGAGAGATTAATTTGATTTTGAGAGAACAATTGAAACATTAATTTGATCGATGTCTTTATTTAGTAATTAATTTGAAAAATATCGCATTATTAAATTTTAATTTTGTTAGAATAACTCAATTAGAAGAATCAAATTGTTTTTTTTTTGTTTTTTTTTCTTTTTAGGAAGTAAACTAGTTATGTGATTATAAAATGTCAAATTTACAATTATATTTAAATATTCTTTTTCTTACAATTACAAAGCTCACATTATAATTTTATTCAAGAAGTAACAAGCTCTTTCTTTTGTTTATATATTTGCATGATAATCAAACATCTCTTTTTTATTTTTTCCTTTTTGGAACTGACACTGGTATTTTACTATGATAACCGTAGGAAATGCCATATTCTTCCATGACTTAAGTTTTTTGTTTTAAATTTCTTGTTATAATTTAATAGTTTTTTTCTAAAATTTAAAAATAAAATTGATACATATTATGTTTATTTATTGATCAATGTTTATATGATGTTTTCGTTTTTTATGGGTTAGGAATTGTTCATACTCTAACCCAAAACACAAGTTAGGTCTAAAGTAGAGAAAATCTAAAAGACAGCTACCAAGTAACCGATCTCTTAAAAGGTCGGATAAAATGTTACAAAGTGATAACTCCTTCTTGAAGGAGTTATAACTAATCTCTACTGTCACTCATTTACTTCTAGAAGATAGATTTCAACAACCCCTAGATAAAGGGGACGGTTATCCGTCACCAATAACGGAACTACTCCAACGGTAGTTATTGACACATCACCTATAAATACACTGACACCCCTTAGGTATGCTTAAGATCCAATCTACAATAAACCTGCTGGTGTCCTTGCTAAATTAAGCATCGGAGTGTTTTGCAGGTACCACCCCCACCTTTTCACGAGGAACTCGGACGACGGCTACCTGACATAGGACAAGTCAGACACTATTTCACAAGGAGTTTGGACTTCACGTTCAGGCCCAAATACAACTCAGTTTCAGATAACTCTTGGAACATTGGTGTCGTTGCCGGGGACCCTGGAAGTTAACACCCCATGACAAACAATCACTTTAAAGATGGACGTACAACGTCTGAATTAAAACCAGAGTATCGAGATGAAGGCAACAATGACCAAGCCATCATGATACCCCTCAAAGAACAGAAGAACCACATGGTGAAGGCACCTCGGAAAACCCTCCTCATAGAAGAATTCATTCCGAGATTCACCACCCAAAGGATGAAGATCAACCCCATTCTACCGAACTCATGACTACTACACGGACATCACGGCCGACTTGAACATTTCGAACAGAAGATAGAGCGACAAAGGGAGGCAGCGAAACAAAGGGAGGCAGAGAGAAACATGAGGAAAGAAATCAAGCGACGAAGAGAGCTGGAAGGAAAGCTCTTAAAACTGGAATCCGACCTTCGAAGTAGGAATCGGCGTACAGCTCGGAAAGATATCCCACTAGGAGGAGAAGACCCTTTCATTGAACACATCATGCAAGCAAAGGTTTCTAGAAATTTTAAAATTCCCGACATGAGCCTTTATGATGAAATGACTGACCCGAAGCACCATTTAAGCAATTTCAAAAGTCAGATGTTTTTGGTCGATGCCTCAGATGTGACCCATTGCAAGGCCTTCCCAACAACCCTTACCAAGTCGGCCATGAAGTGGTTTGATAGTCTGTCACCTAGGTCGGTCACCACCTTCAACGACCTCGCAATAAAATTCCTCACCCGATTCTCAATTCAAAAAGACAAGGTCAAACATGCGTCTAGTTTGCTAGGAGTCAAACAAGAGATTGGAGAATCCCTCAGAGATTACGTGGAGAGATTCAACAAGGCGTGCCTGGATATCCAAAATTTTTCTACCGAAGCAGTAATAATGGGGTTGGTCAATGGTCTCCGAGAAGGGCTTTTCTCTCACTCTATCCCAAAGAGCTATCTGACCTCTTTAAATGAAGTACAAGAGCGAGCCGAGAAGTACATCAATATAGAGGAGAATGCCAGGTTACGAGAACCTAATTTTCGACAAACATATCCTTATCAAACTCGAGAAAAGGAGAAAGTGCCTAAAAAGAAGGAAGAATACAACTCGGAGAAACCAAGGAGGTACCATAATTACACCCTGCTACGAGTTTTCCTTGTGGATGTTTATAGGGAAATTTGCCATACCGAGAAGCTTCCCCCTCCTCGTCCAATTAAACATAAGAATGGTGGAAGTTGTGCTGAATATTGTGAGTACTATAATCTGTACGGACATTCCACAAATGATTGTTACGACCTAAAAATGTGATAGAAAAACTGGCCAAGAAAGGTCGGTTGGATAAGTATCTCATAGAAAGGTCGGACAGTCAGGGGAAGAGGAAAGGGGATGAATAAGACACCGGACAAATTGATCCCGAAAGAGACAATTAAAGGAAGTCTACCAAGTGGAGGAAGAAATCCCTGACTCTCCAACCATTTCTTTCACAAAAGAAGACACGCAAGGTATAATACCCTGGAATGATGACCCGTGGTAATTACCATGATACTTACTAATGCAAATCTTCATAAGACCTTGGTGGACCAAGAAAACTCAGCTGACATACTATTCAAACCTGCTTTCGAGAAAATAGTGTTGGAAGAGAAAGAATTGAAGGCATACCTAGACATCCTCTTTCGGTTAGGGGATACGCCTATCAGACCATTGGGCTTCATTTCTCTACACACTACCTTTGGTAAAGGGATAAAGTCCAAAACCCTGAGCATCGATTATATTGTTGTTGATGTAGCTTCAGCCTACAACGCCCTAATAGGTCGGACAATCTTGAATCGACTAGGAGCTGTTGTCTCCACCCCTCACCTTTGTATGAAATTTTTGATGCAGGAAGGGATTACTACTGTAAGAGGGGATAAAAAATTAGCAAGAAAATGCTACAATGAAAGCTTGAATCTACGTGGTAAAGGTAAATAAGTCAATTCAATTGAACTCGGCGGAGTCCGAGGTAGAGACGACCTAAGATCACAACCTGAAGGAAAGACGGAGGAAGTGTAGATCGGAAATGAAATCGGAAAGACCACTAACATAAGAGTGAACCTAGGGACAGATTTGAAGGAAGATCTCATTAAAGTCCTACGCGAAAATTCCGACCTCTTGCTTGGAAAGCGTCCAATATGCCTGGAATTGACCCCTAACTCATGACCCACAAGCTCGCAGTATATCCTGGATCCCGACCTGTTCAGCAAAAAAGGCGTACACTCAGGGCTAAACGAGCTCAAGTGGTCGAAGAACAAGTTGAAGCATTACTAGAAGTCGGGTTCATCAGAGAAGTCAAATACCCATTATAGTTGGTGAATGTTGTGTTGGTGAAAAAGCAAAATAGGAAGTGGAGAATGTGTGTCGACTACACTAACCTCAATAAAGCTTGCCCAAAGGATCCATACCCTCTCCCCAATATTGATGCTTTGGTAAATTCATCTTCAGGGTACCAATACTTATCTTTTATGGACGCATACTCAGGACATAATCAAATCTTGATGTTCAAGTCGGATCAGGAGAAGACATCATTCATCACTCCAAGAGCGAATTACTGTTACGTGGTTATGCCATTTGGTTTAAAAAATGAAAGGCTACATATCAGAGATTGATGAACAAAATGTTTGCACCCCACCTCGAAAAGTTAATGGAGGTATATGTAGATGACATGCTGGTAAAAACCAAGGAAGAAACAAATCTCCTGTCCGATTGAATCCCACAAAGTGCACCTTTGCAGTAGAAGCGAAAAAATTTTTGGTGTTCATGCTCACACAAAGGGAAATTGAAGCCAATTCCGAAAAGTGCAGAGCTGTCTTAGATGTGAGGAGTCTGACCTGTTTAAAAGAAGTCCAACAGTTAAACGGCCAACTTGCAACACTATCCAAATTTTTGGCAGGGTCAACTTTAAAATTCTTGCCCCTTTTTCCGTTACTCAAGAAAGGATGCCAATTCGAATGAACTACAGAATGCGAGAAAACTTTTCAAGAATTCAAGAATTTTTTAAGTCAAACGCCCATTCTTACTCGGCTAAAGATAGGGGAGGAACTTGTGTTATACTTAGTCGTTATTGACAAAGCGGTAGCTTTAACTCTGATACGGAAAGATGAAGTCGGACAACACCCCATTTATTTCGCTAGCAAAGTCTTACAAAGACCAAAATTGAGGTACCAAAAATTTGAAAAGTTTGCATATGCTTTAATTCTGGCTTCTAGAAGGCTCCGACCTTACTTTCACACACACAGGTCCAAAGTAATCAACCCATGAAGTAGATCCTCCAAAAAATAGACATAGCAGGCCGGATGGTACAATGGGCCATAAAGTTGTCCGAGTTCGACCTGAAATATGAAACTCGAACAACCATCAAGACCCAATATCTCACTGATTTTCTGGCAGAATACACTGGAGACAAGGCTGGGATCCCCACAACTTGGAACCTATATGTAGACGGATCCTCCAATAAAGTCGGGAGTGGCACAGGCATCATCTTAGTCAACGAAAAAGGGACTCAAATAAAGCTCTCCCTAAAATTTGAATTCCCTACTTCTAACAACTAGGCCGAGTACGAAGTCATGATTGCAGGCTTAAAACTTGCCAAAGAAGTCGGAGCAACAAAGGTCGTAGTCTTTAGTGACTCTCAAATAGTAACTTCTCAAATCAATGGCGAATATCAAGCGAAGAAGCCCAATATGAAAATGTACTTAGAAAAAACACTTAAACAACTTGAACAATTCCTTGAGATTGAGGTCCGACATATAACTCGAGAGCTTAATAGCCGAGCTGACGCCCTTTCCAAACTAGCAAGTACTAAGCTAGGGGAAATAACAGAAGCTTGATTCAAGAGACTCTCCAAGAGCTATCAGTCAACAAATCGGACAACAAGTCGAACATATTACCCATCTCCGGTATGAACCTCGGATGGATGACTCACCTTATCGAATATTTGAAATTCGACATCCTCCCTGAGAAATAAAAGGAGGCCAAAAGAATTCGAAGGGAAGCACAAAACTATACTTTAGTAGACAATGTCCTCTATAGAAGAGGGATATCAACACCCTTGCTAAAATGTGTCCCAACTTGCAAAACTGAAGAAGTCTTGAAAGAGATACACAATGGCATATGTGGGAAGCATCACGGAGCTCAGTCATTAGCCAGGAAAGTAATCCGAGCTCGGTTCTTTTGGCCGACCTTACAAAAAGATGTGACTGACTTTGTCAAAAAATACCCACCTTGTCAGATGCATGCTAACTTCCACGTCGACCTCCCTAAGGAACTCATCAGTTTAACCTCCACATGGCCTTTTGCAAAATGGGGGCTGTACCTACTTGGGCTTTTTTTCCAAGCTTCCGGACAAGTCAAGTACCTCATGGTAGGGTGGATTACTTCACTAAGTAAATTGAAACTGAACCACTAGCTACCATCACAGCCCAAAAAAGTCAAAAATTCTTGTACAGGAATATTATTACTTGATTTGGGGTCCCACATTCCATCACCACAGATAATGGTACTCAGTTTACCGAGTCAACTTTCAGGAGCTTAGTGGCGAGTATGAAGATCCAACATCAATTCACATCAATGGAGCATCCCCAAGCTAATGGACAAGCAGAGGCAACAAATAAAGTCATATTAGCTGGATTAAAGAAAAATGTTACAAGACGCAAAAGGAGCATGGGCAGAAGAACTTCCACAAGTCCTGTGGGCTTATCGGATAACTCCTCACTCGACAACTAAGGAAACACCATTCCAACTTGTATGGAAGCTATAATCCCCATTGAAGTCAATGAACAAAACCCAAGGGTAAGATTCTTTGACGAAGTAAAAAATATCCAAGTCTAGAAAGAGGAACTCGATCTCCTCCTAGAAGTCTGAGAACAAGCTCGGACAAGAGAAGCCGCGCTAAAATAAAGAATGTCGGCAAGATATAATAAGAAGGTCATTCTAAGAAACTTCACCACAAGCGACTTAGTCCTGATAAGAAATGACATCGGGATAACCAAGTCGGGTGAGGGAAGCTCGCTGCCGATTGGAAAGGACCTTTCAAGATAGCTGAAGTATTAGGAAAAGGCTACTACAAAGTGTCTAACCTGCAAGGGACTGAGCTTCCTAGGTCGTGGCACGCATGCAATATGAAGGGATATTATAGCTAAAAGCGCACCTCACTCCCTGGTGTATTTTTTTCCGACTTCATAGTTTTTTTTTTCGAAAAGGATTTTTCTGGAGGAGGTTTTAGCAAGGCATCAAAGCGAAGGCTAGGGGCAAGAAAAATTACCACCCTTAGTAGCTGAAGCATTTTGTAAATTATTTTTCATTAATAATAAAGTATTTTTAAATTCCATTGCTTATTCTACGACACCCACCGACTTAATCTCCAAAAACGCAAAAATCAGTTGTTTGACCTAAATGGTCAGTAAGATAAAGCAACGAGGTACAAGTCGGCGTAAAGAGGTTATACACGTCGATCATAAAAGCCCATGTTTGACGACTTATAATTCGGATGATGTTTGGGCCAAAAAAGGCATTGCAAAAATAATCTAAGTTCTAAAATGGCTAACTTCTAAAAAGAAATCGGTCATCCGAGTATGGCAATGGAAAGATCCTTTAATTAAAAATAACTTCTAAGTTGAAATTTCTCAAAAGGTAATCACTCCCAGCAAACAAAGAAGCTTTTTATAAAGCTTTGCAATAGTTAAGATAAAATCTTAAAAAGAAATACCTATAAGAAAAGGGGATTTGGATCCTCTAAAGTTTTAATTTTACTTTAGAGAGTAAAGTGTGATTTCTCACCATTGATTTCATAGGTGAGACCAAGAATAAATATGAAAGAGAAACTATTTAGGGTAGAAGATCACACTTTACTTTCTAAAGTGAAATTCAAACTTTAGAGGATCTAAATCCAAAAAAAGGTATCTAAAAAGTTGTTAAAAATCCTTAAAAAAGGATTGACATCCACGAGAGTATGCAAAAATACAAAAAAGCGAAATGTTCATAAAAAGACCCACAAGTCGGACCTTGAAAGAGCAACAAAGAAGCACCAATAAGAGAATTCTGATCGTCAGGAGTTGCATTGGTGGTAATTTCAAGCTGAGGAGACGAAGTCGGCATAGTCTCCCCGGTCGGGATGACTTCAGACTGAAAGGACTCCCCAATGGGATCTCCCGAGGTCTCCAGATCGGACATAAGAATGTTCCCTTCTTGAGGAGGAGGGACGATCTTCCCGTTAATAATGACCATGTCGGGATTAAGAAGAGATAGATCCACCTCGAGAGCAATAACTTGGAGTTGGGCCTTCAAGTTTTCAAACATTTCGTCCCTGCCCTCAGTGACCGACTCTTTCAAATCGGCATATTCATCTTTAAGTTGTTTCACCTCCTCCTTCAGATCCAAGTTATCTCCAAAAACTCGGGTGTAACTTTCTTTAGCTTTCTTCTTCAAACTCTCAGCCATCGCACAAGAAGCTGCAGATTGCTTCTCTTTTTTTCTGAGCTTTAAAGAGACCAGACTCCAATTTAGACTTCTCTTCCTCCCACTCTTTCTTTGCCTCATGAAGGGAGGTCACCTCGACTTGCAAAGCCTCCAAAGGAGTCTTTTCCAACTCCCTCAGCAAAGCAGAGCATACTTCTGCTGTCCAAATTCCTCCCCGGATTAAGATTTGGAGATGATTTTGATAGAAACATCATCCATGGCAATAAGGCTATGAGGACGGATGTGTTTTTTTACAAAAACTCACTCCATCGAAACCAGTGTCATAAACACTGACATTTCCAAATTCCGAAGTCTTCCATTTTTTGGAACTCGGGTTCGAGAAGGAAGGGACGAGAGGAGTAACAACAAAAGGAGAAGGAGGAGGAGGAGGACGAAGATGGGATACTGGCTTAGACTGAGAAGAAGTGCCCGAATCTGACTTAGTCGGGGAAGGAGTATCCGACCTCCCCGAGTCATGAAGTTATATGGCTCGAGCTTTAGCGTTCCTCTTGGCTTCTTGAACCTTCTGGTAGGCCTTTGAACCACTCTTCATTTTTCTGCACAGAAACATCGAGAATTAGAAACAACTCGGGTCAACAACAAGTATCTACAAATAATAACAACAGCTACCTAGCTCGGTACGAACATAACTCAGCTTTTCGAGAAGAAACTTCATCGTATCAAGGTTTGGAGCCCATCCCCAAGCCTCTCGGAAGAATTCTACTACAGCCTCCTCAACCTCATCGAAATCTATCAGGTTATACTTATCGACAGGAATTGACTCTACCCAATATAGTTGGAAGTGAGGTTCATTATTTTCATTTAGGAAAAATGGATGGTGACCCTCAACAGCCCGAACCTTAAAAAAGAAGTTTTTGAAATTATAAAATGACTCATCAAAAATAGAGAATACCTTCCAACCTTGTATAACTCGGAAAGAAACCCATTGTTATTTATTAGTTGAACTGAAAGGTCTTGTAAGCTGGAATAAGAAGAAAAGGATTTTCAAGGAGATCGGAAAATGAAGCTCACGACTCACGAGCTGGTAGATTTTCATAAACCCCCAGAAATTTAGGTGAAGTTGGGAGGGAGCCACTTTATAAATAGACAGGACGTTGATTTCAAAGTCAGAAAACGGAAAAATCACCCCAAGTTGGGTAAAAAGGCAGTCATACATGAAGAGAAAATGGGATTCCGATGAGGTAACTCGGTTGAAACATACTCGGTCTTCAGGGTTGGGGGCCCCTATTTCATTCTTCCCCTCCTCATCTCTAAAGCTACAAGCCCTACGGTGTCTACGAAATTCATCTACAAACACATTATCTATTATGGGAACTGCAGAAAGAACCGAGGTATCTACCCATCTCGACAACTCCTCGGGAACCTTGGATGAAATTCTCAAGACAAGTAAACGAGACATATAGATGATATATACCTACATTAAAAAACAAAAAATCATCACTACAAGTTGGAAACGAGTAAAAGACCTTTTTCAGATAAAAGAATCAACAAACACATATGGGACATCCCTGGAAAAAGAAAAATGACATTGTTTCTAGAAGCCAAACAATATCATTTAGGGGCATCACAATACACAAAGGAGACAACAATAGTGTAATAAAACAAAAGAAGCGCAAAAGAACCAATTTTTATGAAAATATGAAAGTCAAAGTTATGGAGACAGCAAGTCCCAAACACAGAAACAGCAAGAACAACAAACAAGATTGTACATTAATGCAAACAATATTTTTTAGTTCTAAAGAATAAAATGTACAAAGTAATACAGAGTGCAAAGAACTAACCTTTTTTTCTCTAAAGGGAGCAAGAGAGAATGAAAAACAGCAAAATAACGGACGATCCTCTTCAAAACCAAATATCAAGGTAATACTTGTTCTTTTGAAGAGGAATGAAACTTCAATACAAGAAGAGAAGACGAAAAACTTGAGAAAGAGGGAAGGGAGTAAGCATCGGAAGAAGAGGAAACGAAAAAGAAGAAAGAAAAGAGGGGAGAGGTATATATAAGACCCAAGGGGTAAAAATGTAAAACCACCCCATTTAAATATGTGCGCGGTTACCAATGTAACCGCACTCTACGTGTCAAAATTGAAAGCCAACATACGCAATAGTTGACATTTCGAAATCACATCGGGTTTCCGACTTGAAAATGGAGACCTAAAAAACCCGACACGATAACCCTACCTATCAACACCTATCCGACTTCTCACCAGCTTGAATCTGACCTAAGCAAAAAATCAGACTCAAGCAGGGGCACTGTTCATACCCTGACCTAAAACATAAGCCAAGCCCAAAGTAAAGAAAGCCCGAAAGACATCTGTCGAGTAATCGACTTTCTAAGATGTTGGACAGAATGCTACAAAGTGATAACTCCCTTCTAAAGGAATTATAACTAATCCCTATTATCACTCACCTACTTTTAGAAGAGAGATCTCAACAACCCCTAGATAAAGGGGACGGTTATCCGTCACCAATAACGAAACTATTCTAACGGTGGTTATTGATTCATCACCTATAAATATACTGACACCCCTCAGGTATGCTTAAGTTCTAATCTACTATAAATCTGGTGATACTCTTGCTAACTTAAGCATCAGAGTATCTTGCAGGTACCATCTCCCACTTCCTCACAAGAAACTCGGACGACGTCTACTTAACATAGGATAAGTCGAACGCTGTCTCACAAGAAGTCTAGACTTTACATTCAAACCCAAATACAATCCAATTTTACGTAACCCTTGCAACAGAAATATAGATGATTGACTTCTTTTTTATAATTGGTAAAAATTATAGAGGATACAAGTTTTTCCTAACGAATACAATTATAAAAGAAAAACAAAAAATCTGACGATGTAAAAATAGGAAGAATGTTTTATGTATGGTTACTCATAGGACAAAAATAATGAAAATTGAAAAAAGTAACCATACATTAAAAAGCTTGAGGGAATAGTTGTTATCAAAATAGAAGTATTGATGTAAATTTTGTAATTTTAAAGGGAAAAATATTTTTAAAACTGGTAAACTAACATTCGATAATTACATATCTATTCTAAGTACAAGATAAAATTTGGTTCTTTTAAGCATGAATTAGAAACATAAATGTTATACAACTAATTTTTTTTAATTAATTTCAGCCAAGTTAGAATTTAAATGTGTATATTTTGTCTTTCTATATTTTTTTATTTATTTTTTAGTTTTTTTTCTTCATTTATTATCATCATAATCATCAATTCATCATTATCATTATTACTTCTTTTTTCTTCACATTTTTCTCTTTTATCATCATTGTCACCATTATTATTATCATCTTTCTTCTTCTTTTTTTAATACCGTCATCTTCTTTTTTTTTTCCAAAACAGAATTAAAAAAATGGTAACATTCAGTTTTATGCTTTTGCACAATTCTTTTTCAAACGTTGTCATTTTCTTCTTCTAAAAAGAATAATAAAAAATTACAGTATTTTATTTTATGTGTCATATTTAAAAAATTTTAGTGTTAAAATTAAAAAATTCCTATTCACGGTTAAAAAATTTTAATATTATTTTTTATTTTTATATTTTTTTCAAACAACAACAACTCCTCCTCCTTCTTTTTAGATAGACGTTTTTGTTGCATACTCATAATTTTAATTATTTCACCTTCTAAGAAGAATAAAAAAAATAAAATAAATAAAAAGAAAAAATTAAGCAACCTTTTCTTTCGTTTTTTATTTATCTTTTTTAATAACAAACACAAAAATTAAAAAAATACGTAACTTTATAAATAAAAATACATAATTTCTACACGAATAAAGAAGAATGAAGGAAAAAAATCGTAGCATTAAGTTTAGAATTTTAAAAAATTTTGGTGTCAAAATTAAAAAGTTATTGTCAAAATGAAAAAAAATTGTATATTAAAGTTAAAAAAATTTGATATTATTTTGTACATGAAAGAGGTGTATAATTTTATACACATATTAGATTTTGACCAATTTAATTAAACTTAATTAATAAAAATACTTAAATATATAACAAGACTCAATTATAAATAACATAACATTAAAATTTAATAAATAATATTTTTTAAATTAATTATTAAATAAAAATAACAATCAAATTAGTTCTTTAGTTTGCCTAATGACTTCCTCAGCTTTCTATTAATGCTATCATCACACAAGAGAACGAACTTAATTAACGGCTTAAAATTGAGGACTAATTTAATCTGATTAAAAACTGAACAACCAAAATGATTGTTAGTTGATTAAACTACTTGTGTTCCCTATTCGGCGTGACCCGACTAGAATAAAGATTTCTTTTTTATCTTTTTCTCTTTATTTCATTTACATATACATTGTGTGAGTAATTTTTGTTGAATTTAAATAAATTTAGTTAGACTTAATTAATAAACATAATTAGATGTGTAATGAGACCAAAATTATAAATGAACAATAAAAAGTGCAAACTCACACAACAAAAAATTCATTGAATATAGTTAGGAGTGGAAAAAAGTCAGACGGCCTACCAGAAACTGTAGTCTAGCCTGTATTTAGTCTAATTTGGCTTAACTTGTTATAAAATAGACACAAACTCAAACTTTTATAAAAACTTTATTATGTTAATAGGTTAGGCCACTCACTAATTAATCTTATTGGTCTGTCAGGCCTGCTTAGACCTGTTAATACATAATTACATATATAAATAAATTTTTTATTATTAAAAAAATTATGAGATATTTTAAATTTATTATATTTAATTATAAATAGTTTTGTATATTTTAAATATTTTAAAATTTAAAATTTTTATAAATATTAAATATGACATATTAAATATAAATATGTTTATTAAAAAATAAATTTTTTAAATAATATTTTTATTTTTGTAAAAAAAAAATTATCAGACCTTTTAACAGGCTTCAGACCAGGTCAGGCTAAATAACAGGTCAGGCTTAATACTTTAAAAAAAATTTATAGCAGACTGTAGGTCAGGCTCAGGCTAATTGACCACATGATAGGCCAAACCTGTTAAGAGCAAAGCCTGACCTGACCTGTTTTCATCCCTAAATATAGTCAAATTTACTAGCAAAATCACTAAAAAATTTACTATAAATTTATTATCGTTGGATTTAGTAGCTTACAGATTTAAACGGTAAAATTCTTGCTAGTAACTCATTAACGGGAAGTCAGGAATTATTTAGTCCGTTACTAATTTTCAGTGAATTTAGCAGCAAATTTAAAATTTTGATTGGTAAATTTATGGAGGTGGTTACTATCAAAAAATTTTCAATAGTAACTTTGATGCCATGAAATAAGATTTCATGCATTATTACTGTTGGATTTATCCATCGAAAAATTCGACAGTAATATATTATTTATGATAATTGATTAAATTAAATTAATAAATATCAGCGAACTCAACTAATAATAAATCGGACGTTAAACTTAAATTTTAATTTTTTTTAATGGCTATATAGGATACCTGTTAAAACCTAATATACCATTATCAATATGTCAAGAATTAATCGTCAAATCCCAATTAATAAAAATTAAATAATATTTTTAATAAAAATAGTTAACTATAATATGAAATAACAAGCGTATAAAAGAAAAAGTTAAAAAGATAAACTACTAATACTATCAAACAAAACAAAACATAACTATAATCACTACGGGTCCTAATGATTATCATCGTCGTCATCCTCCCGACATCTCTGCATATCATCATGTCTACATGAAACAAAGATGAAAGCAGTTAAATGCTATACAATTATATAACAATGTAATTGAAGTTTAATAAAGAAACACAAAATAGAACTAAGGTTAGTGTGTAAAATGATGTACAATACAAACTAAACTAAGATTACTCTTGGATATGATTTGCCTCAGATTTAATACTCATCATTCTAACTCAAACAGACAACTTCGAATGAATGCTTTCCTCAAACAACTGTTGTGTACAGATTTTAACAAATAATAAATCTCTGTCTTCGGATTAGGTTGTTCTTCAATTTCTTTCATAATATTAACACTGATTGCATCAAATACCATTTCATTGTATATCTTTTGGATACCCTCCCAATTTACTTTTTTCGTGTTCATTTCTTTAGCCACTCTAACCTTCCTTGATCGATCCTCAGGCCTATTGGAATTCAGTGCAGACCGATTGATTGCCTGCTCATAAACTTCTCTATAATCAATCCACATCCAATACCCATCATTGAATCTGTTACAATGAAGGTGAAGGATTATATCCAATTGTCCTAACCACTTAGTTAATCAACACTTATAGTACAAACGCCTAGATACCAAGACTTAAATGGTTCCATATTTAAGACATATGCAACAAATTGATCAACTCCCTCGAAGAACTCAGATTTTAGTCCTTCCGGTAGATCGTTATTCCTATCATAAATTCATAAACGATGACCTAGAATCATTTTGCAACAAATAGTCCAGAATTCAACCAACACAATTTATTAAATTTTTTAAAAATTTCATCAGAAATTTTTCTAAATTCATATACTCCACAAAAAAAGTTATCAATTTTCATAGAGAAAACAGTTGTAAACATAAATTAAAACAAACACATATTTAGGAAATATCAAATCCTAGCAATTTTAGTACACATTTTCTTATTATTTTATAATTTTTCAGCAAGCAAAGATTTCGAAAAAGCGCTACTAGGCAACATTCTTTTACTTTTGTCCTAAAATTCTATCATAGAAAACGTAAACATGACATAAAACTTAAACAATTTAACATGTTTAGATATAAAAAAAATAACAAAGAAATTTTAACAACCCACTATATATCACCATGAATAACCAATGATTAAAGCTACACGAAATTTAAACAAAAAAATCCTAAAACAAAAATAAAGTTAATAAAATGTAAAAATTATTAAATAAAAAATTAATAACAAAGAAAGAGATGCATATTTTTGTTAAATAGAAAGAAATTTTTCATGTTTTCTTTTCTTTTTTAAAAGGAGAAAAAGATTTAATATCATAAATGTGCAATAATTATTTAATAAGAATAATGTTTATAACAAAATATCTTAATAGATAAATTTTTAATTTTTCTAGCACATTTGAATCTAGCTATGATCTTTACTTCCTTTTTTACTTTTATCTCAATAATAATGATCTTATTTCTATATTTGTCTTTCTCAAAATCTTCTTCACATTAACACATTTATACAATCTGAATTAAAAATACAATGTAACATAAAAAAATTATAACATTAACACATTAATTCAAAAAATGTAACATAATTTTTTTTTAAAATACAATGAAGCCAAGATGTTTAGAGTATGCATACCTTTCTGATGTGGTGGCAACTCAGACAGTACAGTAGTGACCTTGGTGACTAAATAGACGACTGCTTCAAAAAGGGGTTTAGTTATATATATATATAAAGTGATGAAGGAGAAGAACGAGGATAACCTATTTAAAGGAGGGAGGCAACTCCGAAGACACAGAATTCAGTACGGCAGAGCACCAACGGCGACAATGTTGGAAGCGGCTTTTGGAAAGTGAGGGGAGAGGGCGGTGCATTTTAAAATTTGGACAACATTACCGTAAGATTTAGCGACAAATAAATTCAACGGCAATGAAGTGGTAACCAAAATGCAATATTTCACTAAATAGGGTTACTGGAGCATTAATCCGCCAGTAAATCCCACCCTAATTTTTGCAACCTTTTTTTTTCCCCACATGCTGCCTCTAAATGTCGCTAAATTTGACCGTATTTAACGCTTTTCTTCTAGTAACATTTTAATGCAAAAGGAAGTTGCTAACATGTCAAGGGTAAAACTGCCAGTTGATGCTTAGCCAAAAAAAAAAAAAAAAGAAACTGTCCATTGATTTATAAATAAATGAATACAAACCTAAATTTGAAAGGTGAACTTGAGTATTTTCACAGCCTAGGCAGGATACTAGTAGTTCTCAGCTTCAAAATTTTTTCATATTCTCATTAGTTTTTGGGAGTGTTTATGAATGGAATTCACTCAATGGAAATTTGTGTTAAATGATGGTTTCATGATTGTGAAGATTAAAGAATTGCCAATACCGAACTTTAATAATTAAACCATAAAGACTTGAACATGCTATGAATATGGCTAGTTGCCGAACTTTATGATTAGGGATTTATTAAACAAAAAATCTTATTAGTACTTTTATAGTATTATACTGTCAACTTTTAAATGGTGCTTTAGAGGTGCTACAACCATAGCCATTGATCCCTATTGTGAGTAAGTGAATCTTTCACTGGTGTCGTTGTCAAATAACCTTGTCATGAGAGGCATGTTATGACTTGTGATTGTTGTCAACTTGTCTTGTGTCCTGATTAATTATTTGAGCAAATAAGAGACCCCGCTCTCTCTTCTTTTCATTTTTGAATTCTAAGTTCTTTTGAGGCTGCAGTAGCACACGACATTGAGATTATAGAAAGGATCCAAGCCAGAATCCATATAAAACAAGGTAACTAGCTAAACAGTTTAAGGATAAGTTTTGGTTGTTACTACAAGAACTATTTGATCAACTGGTTTCAATGTGCATTGGAGCTGAGAATAATAACCATCACCCATTCACCTGGCTGGGTTCCAACCTCTCCTACCCCCATGATGATGAAATGGCCTTCTCCCACAGTTAGCAGATGAACCTGGATGAAATTGATGTGGAGCATGGTGATTGAATGGAACAGAGTTAGAATCCAAACTATGGTTTGTTTGTGACTGAAATCCATTGGATGAAGAACCCTGCTGTCCAGCATATATAGGAGGATGCTGAATCTGAGGGAATGGTGAGTTCATATTCAACCCGAATGGCATTTGGTTTTGACCCCAATTACCCTGTGGATACATAGCTTGCTGTGCTAATATATTGGGTTGCACCCCAGGAAACATTGTTGCTAGTAGAAGCACTTGGTCGGGATTCAATTGCTGCTGAAAGGGAACAACCGGTTGAGGCCACTGATGAGGAATTTGAGTATTTGGTGTCAACCATGGCGCTGCAGGCTGAGGCTGCGGAATTGTAGCTGTATTTGTCCAAATTCCAAATGGAGGGTTGGCATTTGCAGGAGTGAATGGGGGAACTACCGTTGTCACTGCATAGGAGCCTTGAGCGTTGTCTGAAAATGTTGACGGTTGCGCATGATCATGCAATGGTGCAGCTGGAAGAAAAGGGCCTTGTGCGTGGCCTGAAAATGTTGAATGTTGTCTGTGATCATGCAACGGTGCGGGCAGTGCAAAAAGGCCTCGTGCATTGCCTGCAAAAGTTGAATGATGTCCATGATCATGCAATGGTGCGGCCGGAGCAACAGGGAAAGCAGGCATAGGCAGCACACCTTCTGGTG
>NC_029779.3:31606462-31607302 GCF_000817695.3 Arachis duranensis
TCCAACATTTTGATCACTACTGCCTCTCTTTGTCATTCTTAGCTTTCTCATGTATTCAGCCTCTTTCTCATCATCCAAAAACTCCTCATCATTATCACCAGATGTTGCATCATATCCTTTCTTAAATAGATCAGCATTGCTGTTAGGGACAAAATCAGCGAATTCCGGAACAAAGGATATCAAAGCTCCTTGTTAGATCCCCTTGGGGACTTGATTCTCTGAATTGTATCTTACAACATAATAGGGGCGTTCCACATGCCCAAATATCTCATCGATTGATCCCAGAGGTGTTCGAGTTTCGGTTATCCAGAGAATTGAACCTTCATTAAGAGGGTGGTGATTCTCCATGCTTTTGATAGTGACCTTAGCACCAATAAACTGTAAAACAAATCACTTGATAAAGCTGTCGAATCCAACACACAAGGAAACTTGGAACAGAAAAGAAACTAAAAAGTTTGAAGGGGAATCCGTAAAGATTCCTGTTAGCTTACTGATACAACAACTCCCACTGGAAGCATCTGATGGTGTGGTCCCAATGTTACATTCACCGGAGCAACAACAGGAAGAATCTGAAAAGTTCACATCCACACACAAACACACACACACACAAATAAAAATAAAAAATAAAAAATAAAAAACAAAATCTCAAACCAAAGAATAGTTCCAAAACAAAAAGCAAAAATTTCGAACATAGCACTATCTAAGTATTTTTCAAGTCTTGGATAATGGAATAGAACAACACCTCAAGCTCATTCTTTGACCTAATGGATCTCAGAAGACCACCATCACCATCGTCATCGTCATCGTCATCGTCATCGTCATCCCGATCAGATTCTATAA
>NC_029779.3:31607383-31633250 GCF_000817695.3 Arachis duranensis
TCACGTCACTGCTTTTTGCTGAAGAAATTGAATACGGTGAAGAAGAAGCGGAAGCGCCACTCTTAGACTCAGAATTCTCACAAGAACCCTCATCATCTGCATGATCGTCATCACTTCCACCACTTCCACCCGCTAAGGTCATTTGTTCAATCCCTTCCCTAATCCTACTGCTACTACCCAAAGCCCCCACATTTACACTCTCATCAGCTCCAGCTCCATGTTCTTCCACAACACGGGTCGACCCTGAGCCGGAAACAATCGGTTCCAAGGCACCATCTGTCCTCTCCTCCTGTGCAGACATTTCCTCGATTTCGGGAACATAATCGAAATTGATGAAGGAATCAGCGATGGCATAGTCCTCTTCAGCCTTAGTTTCAGGTTGTGGTTGTGGTTGTGGTGGTTGTGATTGTAATTGTGATTGTTGTTGCTGTTGTTGTTGAGGTTGGGGCGATGAGAACAACGCCATGTTCGAACACAGCACAAAAACGAGGGTTTGTGAGTTTGGTGATGTTGGTATATGGAAACGGAAATGGAAGTATTAATAATGGGAAGAAGAAAATTTCCATATCTGAAGGAAGAAACGAGGTTTGTGATGGTCTTGGGTTTTGGTTTCGGTTTCAGTTTTGGAACGTGGTTTTTACCTTATTTTCCGATCGTTAAACGCTTAAACCCTAGGCGCGAAACGCAGGGGTATCCTCTATACGGTGTCGTTTTGATGGTCTTTTTAATTAAATTTTTGTTTCCCTCCAGTACCTGGTGGGGCTGCTCTCCGGAGAACCAGATATGTAAGACAACACAAATTGAAGTGGTTTTGAATAACGCTCAGGTTGAATAAAATATACTTCTCATGTTTAAGATTTGAACTTTATTGTCGTTAATAGTTAATACGCCCAAAAAGGTTTGATATCTTAATTTGGAATATAATTTATGTCAGTAGATTTGACCTATTTAATGATAATTTATTTTAGAGTGATGCTATATATAAACATATTTTTGTAACAGTCATACACAAGTTTTGTTAGTAGAGAAGTCCAAATAAATTAATCCTAACGTGACAAAACTCGCTTATATAACGCGCGTGTGAAATCACGTCATTTTTTTCGCGTTTTTTCTTAACATTTGTATTTAGTGTTTTTACGTTTTTTTTGTGTTCTTTCTTTTTTATGTATTTCATTCTCATCGTCATTCTTTTTATTATTGTATTTTTTTCCTTTTCTTTTTATTAATTTTGCAACATTATATATATTAATTTTGCAATATTATATATATAGTTTTGAATTATGCAGAACTTATCAGAATACAGATACACTAAAAAATTTTTAAAATACACCAAAAGTTTTTCAAAATATACCAAAACGATAATGGAACAGATTCATCACAATAATAATTCAAATTCAGAACTCTAAAACCGAAATTTTGTTACAAATGTATAAAAATATTTCTTTTAATGCATTTTATCTTTTTTTAATTTCTTTTTTTCTTTCTTTTAGTTGAATAAATATAGATTCATCATCTTTCAAATAATTTTGCAGCATTATGATCCAGTTTAGGTAAACAACTTAAATAAGCAACTTATAAAAGTACTTAAAGTTATAGCATTTGGATAAATAACTTAAAAAATATTTTTTTTCACAAATGGATATTAAAACAACGATGATAATAAATACTTTTCAATATTGAATGTTGATTTTCTATAATCTAATCCCTGAGATTGCAATTGTTTAGGCAATTAATTCTTTATTTGCTTTCTTATTAGTTCCATTTTTTAGGTAGAAACTTGTTCTTCTACTTCATATTCACCCATAACGGTGTTCTTGTATGTGGTAAATACTAATAAATTTTAATTCACAATAATCTTGATGACAATGTCAAAGAAATTATTGTGTAGTTAGTGTTTGCTGTTTATTGTGTATGATATAGTAGATAAAAATAAAAAATAAATGTGAAATGTGTGTCAATATATATTTTGTTGCTGTTTTTTTATTTTTTTTACTTCTATTAGAATTCTCTCCTCTTTTATAGGGGTCAAGAACTTGCTATAACTAACTATAAAAATAATAGCAGCTGTATAAAAATAAAATCACATGAAAAAAATAAAATTAAAATTGAGATTTTATACCACATACAATGTTAAATATAAATTTAATAATAAAAATAGAGTGATAAAATGATAAAAAAAAACTGGAAGGAATATATGCAATAGGTAGAACATTATTTTAAAATGGTGGTGGAGGGTCAATATTTTCAGCAGATAAATCATTACGTGAAAATGATAGCGGAAGACCAATGCTTCTAGTAAATGCAACCTTAGGTGAAAATAGTGGTGGGGCTAGTATTTCCAGTATTTTTTTTACAGAGCCAAGAATGAAAGTAGATTTTTTTGTTTGTTTTTAGGTCAATTTTTTTTTACAGAAATAATAGAATGACTTATCGAGAAGGAGAAGTCATATATTTTAACTTCTTCAAAAAGCTATGAATTAATTTGTCAGGAAGTTAAAGTTTTTCTTTTTAAAATAGTGGCAGATGCGTAGTGTGACTTTTCATAATTCAAAAGTAAGAAAAAATAGTTTCTGCTACTTCCCAAACGGGCTTTATGTGTTTCTTCTTTTTCTTTGTTTATTTTTTTTATTTTTATTCTTGTTAAGAGAGTATAATAAGAAAAAACTTAAGAAGATAAAATAAGAAGAAAAAGATAAATAAAAAAAGATGATGATGATAAAGAAAAAGAAACACCAGAAGAAGATAAGGAGGAGAAAAAATGAAGAATTTTGAATTATGCAGAACTTATCGAAATATAAATACACCAAAAAAATTTTAAATCGAAATATTTTCAAAATACACCAAAAATTTTCCAAAATACACTGAAATGAAAATGGAACAGATTATCACAACAATAATTCAGATTCATAACTCCTACATCAAAATTTTGCTACAAATGCACAAAAATATTTCTTTTAATGTATTTTTTTCTTTTAGTTGAATAAATGTAGGTTCATCATCTTCTAAGTAATTTTGTAGCATTATGTGTTTCTTTTTTTTCTTTGTTTGATTCTTTTTATTTTTATCTCGTTAAGAGAGTAAAATAAGAAGAAACTTGAGATGGTAAAACAAGAAAAAAATGAGTAAGAAAAAAAGAAGAAGATGATGATAATAAAAGAAGAAGAAGAAGAAGAAGCAACAAAAAATGAGGAGGAGGAAGAGTTTTGAATTATACATAACTTATTAGAATACAAATACATAGAAAAATTTTTAAAATACACCGAAAGTTTTCTAAAATACACTGAAACGAGAATGGAACAGATTCATCATAATAATAATTCAGATTCAGAATTCTTACACCAAAATTTTTGCTACAAATGCACAAAAATGTTTCCTTTAATGCATTTTTTTCCTTCTTTTTTTCAGTTGAATGAATGTAGGTTCATCCTCTTCTAAGTAATTTTGCAGTATTATGTGTTTCTTCTTCTTCTTTGTTTGATTTTTAACAATAAAATAAGAAGAAACTTGAGAAAGGTAAAACAAGAAGAAAAAGATGAAGAACAAAAAAAAAGAAGATGATGATGATGAAAAAAAAGAATAAGCAACAACAAAAGATAAGGAGGAGGAAGAGGAAGAGTTTTGAATTATGCAGAACTTATCAAAATAAAAATACACCAAAATTTCTTAACAATAACACATAATTTTCTTAGTTTTTACACCGAAATTTTGCTACAAATACACATAAATATTTTTTAATAATTACGACACACAAACTGAGTTTGAAAACAACACACAAAAAAGATTGAATTATCAACAAAAACACATCCAAATAAAGTTTGGATCAGGCAACATCATCAATGTGGTAAAAATTCTACGATAACGATAACAACGATACGTATAAGAAGAAGATGACGATGACTATAACAATGATGATCATCATGATGAAGATGATGGAAGAGAAGGAGGAGAAGAAATTCCAATGAAAAAAGAAGGAGGAAGAGGATGTGGTGTTGGTGATGACGATAACGAAAAGAAAAAATAACAAAGAAGAAGAAGAACGTGTGTAACAGGGGCGCAAAGAAGAACGTGTGCGCGTGAGTGTAAATGACTTATTGAACTTGTTTGGTTAATTATTATGTATGTAGAGATTTATTCTTTTTGTAATTAAAACCATAAAGTCTAGTGAAAAAAACGTGTATATATCATTATTCTTTTTTTTTTTTTTGCATTTTTTACAGCACAAAGAATTTTTAAGCATCTTATCGATATAGCATATAAATTTTTGTACATAACACACAAATTTCTTCACATAGCGGATAGCACATAAATTTTTTTAGCAAATATATTTTGTTAGTTGGGTGAGTCAATGTTCTAAGTATATAATTTGCCAAAACTTTCTATACTGTACATCAAAATTTATATGCTATCCACAAAATTTTTTATATTATACACAAAAAATTGTGCGTATTTCATTGGTATAGTATATCGATTTTTGTATATAGCACACAAATTTTTACACATAGCACGGAAAATTTTGTTGCGAATGTATTTTGTTAGTTAGTGAGTCGATGATTTGGGTATGTAGTTCTCTAAAAATTTCTGTGTTGCACATAAAAATTTTCATGCTATGCACTAAGAATTTTGTATTGTAACCAAAATTTATGTGTTGTGCGTATTTCATTGGTATAGTATACAAATTTTTGCATATAGCACACAATTTTTTACTGAAAATGTATTTTAGTAGTTGGGTGAGCCAATGTTCTTGGTATATAATTTTCTAAAAATTTATGTGTTGCACATCAAAATTTATGGGTTATACATATTTTATTGGTATAATATACAAATTTTTTACACATAACATACAAATTTATATACATAACACACAAATTTTTATATGTATTTTGGTGCATATTTCATTGGTTTTTGGAGAAGAAGGAGATGAAAACAACATGGACAATGATGATGATAATAAAAGAGGACGAGGAGGAAAAAAATGAGAAAAAGAAATTAAACAACAATAACAACATCAACCAAACGAATAAGAAGAATATAGCAACGGCAACGACGACAACGACATTGACAGCAGCAACGATGGCAACGATGTTGAAGAAAAGAATAAGAAAATTATGACAACGACGATAACGAAAGAAGAAGCAAAAATGTATCCATATTTATCTGAAAAAAAAAGAGCGTGTAAAACTTAGTTAAAAATTTGGTTCAAAATATATTTGGACGTTTAGTATTTCTCATGTATATTAAAATTTTTAAAGTGATAATATGGATAAAATATATATATAATTATTTTTAAATTAAGATAATAAAATATATATGATAAAAATATAAATTTAATAGTGATTAAATTATTATTTTATTATGTTATTAATTTTCTCATTTTATTTTTTTTGTTATCTATTATATCTCTTTTTTTTTGTCATTTTTAAGTGTTCCTTGCTAAGTATGGAGTAGTGCACTTGTTGTTAATTCATCAAATCTCAACCATTTTATTAATAAAATATGTAATTTGTAACGTATTTACCAATTTACATCATATTGATTTATTTCGTTTACCGTGTAAATGAAATAATTATGAATATATCTCATTTACACTGTAAACGAGATATACAGAATTTGAAAAAATATACACATCTCGTTTACACTGTAAACGAAATACATTCATAATTATTTTGTTTATACTATAAACGAAATACGTGTATTATTGTAAAAAAAATTACGATTAAAATAATATTAATTTAATTTTTATTTTTAAAAATTATATTTTAAAATGATTATGCTACGTATTTAAAATTAGTGATTTGAAATTAATATTTTATTTTTTTAAAAATCAACTCATTTAAATCTTTATAGTAATACAAATGGGGAGCTCATTTGCTGATGTGGCGCTCATACGTTGAGTCTGGGAGTTTATTTGTTAACGTGTCGTCACTAGAAATTTTAAGATTTATATTTATAAATTATAAATTATTATTTGCTTAAGTTGTTATTTTCAAATTTTAAGTTTAGGTTGTTTTACTTAGGTTGTTATTTTTTAAATTTTAAATTATTTTATTTGTTTGGGTTATTTTATTTAGGTTGTTATTTTTAAAATTTTAAATTTGATTGACTTTAATTTAAATTTAAATTAAAGTCAATCAAATTTAAAAAATTTTTAGTTATGAGTCAACTATAAAAGTATAAGTCATGAGAGATGTAAAGCACCACAATTTAAAGTACATTAATCCCTTTCTTTACATATATTCAAAATCAATCTACTTACTCCAATAGCTGGTATTCACAAAATTGCAGGTATCAATCTTACTATCGACAATTTATGTGTATGTATACGAGTGATACGGTTATGGACACTACCAAGTTATGGAAATTCTCCATTGCCATACTCAATTGAGATGGCTTGACTCGATGAAGACGTGAGTTTTCTACTAATATTTTTCTATTTTATTTTAAATTTATATTATTTATATTCTAAATACAAATGGGGAGCTCATTTGCTGACGTGTCGCTCATATGTTGAGTCTGAGAGTTCATTTACTAACATTGTTATTTTTTAAATTTTAAATTATTTTATTTGTTTGGATTATTTTACTTAGGTTGTTATTTTTTAAATTTTAAATTTGATTGACTTTAATTTAAAGTCAATCAAATTTAAAAAATTTTAGTTATGAGTCAACTATAAAAGTATAAGTCATGAGAGATGTAAAGCACCACAATTTAAAGTACATCAATTCCTTTCTTTACATATATTCAAAATCAATCTACTTACTCCAATGACTGATATTCACAAAATTGCAAGTATCAATCCTACTATCGACAATTTATGTGTATGTATACGAGTGATACGGTTATGGACACTACCAAGTTACGAAAATTCTCCATTGCCATACTCAATTGAGATGGCTTGGCTCGATGAAGACGTGAGTTTTCTACTAATATTTTTCTATTTTATTTTAAATTTATATTATTTATATTTTAAATTTATTTGTTTATTCCCATCCAATCGTTTTTTTTAAGAACCTAGAGGTAACATCGGCAGAATTCCAAATGAGGGATCCACATTTTTCATCTTCTTATAAAGTTAAGAAGATAACTGATAATGTGGAATTCAAATAAATTCAAAGATGCTCACCCTATTCAAATTGTGAGTAGAATTATAAGTGTACTTTCTATTAAAAATCAGTTTATTTTTTGCTTCCTTGGTTATTAGTAGTATCTAATTTATAAATAATAATTAATAATTAATTATAATTTTAAAATGTTGACTACACCGGTGGTTTGCTTCTAATTTCAAAGGCATCCTCAATCATTAAAGAGGAGAAAGTAGAAGGTGCTAAGGTATTTGTTCAAAAAATACATTTTTTGTTTGTTTGTTCTCTCAAAATTAGATCTTAATTTTATTAAAAAAATATTAGTGAGATAAAATCAAATGTTAGAAAGAAGTTTTTAATTTAACGTGGTAAAAGTACATAATTTGTTGCTTGAATTCTCCAATGAAGTTACGGCCAACGGTGAATCTGAAGGGTTGAAAAATGCTATTACACCAACTAAGCGACTATCTTCGGAGTCCGAAGATTCGAAGGTGGGATGGGATACCTCAACTTGCAAGAAGATCAAGATTGAGAATGAAACTTAAGAATTCGGATGCCCATATTTTGGAATCACCTTTAGAGTCTATCTAATAGAATAATGCAAAGCATATGTTTGTTTTGATGGAAACATTGACTTTTCTTGAGTTGTTATTTTTCTTTTAGTTCTTTTCGATTTTTATGTTTGGAATTTAGAATTTTTAAAATATAAATTGAAGTTATTTGGTTATTACTTGTGGTTTTATTTTTAATGATTCCCACCGTTGATATTCTGATAATTTCTAATTTAATATTTAATGTCATAAAGTTATAAAATTTTTTTGAATTATTGTTGATACAATTAAGTTAGTTATTAATTTTTAATGTGTACTTATTTTAAAAAAATTTAATTATAATTTTTAATTAAAGTATTATGTTTAGAATTTTAAATTTAAATTCAAATATACTTTTTTTTTAATTTTTAAGTAAGTAATTGGGTTTGAGAATACTTTTTAAAAATTTATATAATTTATAAGCTACTATACTAATTACAAAGGATTATAATAAAGTAAATAGAATTATCAGTCTTATTAAGATGTGAGGTTATTTATACTGTTTTAAAAAAATATTTATCTTTATAGCAATACAAATAGAAAATTCTTATGCTGACGTGGTGGTCATACATTGAGTTTGAAAATGTATTTACTTAAGTGTCAGTCACTAAAAATTTTTAAAATTTTATTATAAATTATAATTTATTATTTGCTTATGTTGTTACCTTTTAAATTTTTAAATACGTTTTCTTAGGTTGTTGAGTATTTATTTTTTAATATTGTTGAACTAATAATTTACTTAGGTATCATCACTAAAAATTTTTAAAATGTTATTTATAAATTATAATTTATTATTTTCTTAAGTTGTTACTTTTTAAATTTGAAACAATCTTTTCTCCAGATCGAATACAAATGGGGGAAAAATATAAAATTTGAAATTCTAATACTAATTCCTAATTAATTGACTTCTTAACCGTTTTGATTTTTAAATTTAAATTTTTTTACTTGCCACATTTATAAATTTTCTCTTTACTCAATTTACATTGTTATCTTTTAAATTGTTTTTACATAATAGAAGTATTTTTATTTTTTTCTCTCTTTTTAAATACTTTTTCTAAATTTACCTAATTTATAAGATTATTAATTTTTAGATTGTATTTAATTTTATTTTTTTATCGACAAATAATAAGATTGATACTATTTATGACGAAAGTAATAAAATCATTCTTAAATTAACAAATTCCTATATTCTTGATAAACAACGAACATTTAATTAAAAAAATTATTTAAAAACTTAAAATTTGTACTAGCTAATTAGCAAACTCGACTTAAAAATTTGAAATTTGAAATTCTAATACTAATTCCTAATTGAGTAACTTCTTAACCGTATCGATTTTTAAATTTAATTTTTTTATTTGTCACATTTATAAATTTTCTCTTTACTCTATTTACATTGTTATTTTTTATATTGTCTCTGTACAACAATAGAAGTACTTTCATCTTTTTCTCTCTTTTTAATTATAAGCTATTCATTTTTAATTTTATTATTTAAAGAAACGAAAAAAAGATTTTAACTATTAGTTGAATTTATTGACTGTGAGATTAAACTTATTATTATTTGTTAAACATTTTTTACTAGAATTTTGATATTAGAACTTATTTATCTAATAAAATAAAATATTTTGTGACTAAAATATATTTATAACTAAACTTTTCGACAAAAAATATTTGGAAAAGTAATTTGGAGTATTATGACAATTCTCTCAATAAAATGCTTAACAGATTTTTTAAATAAATAAAATAAATCAAATATTTTTTTATTTTAAAAAATATATATTTTTATATTATATTACACATTTTATAAGCGTATCTTTATCTTTATCTTTATAGCAATAGCAATACAAATAGGGAGCTCTTCTTACATAAGTGTATATTTATCTTTATCTTTATCTTTATAGCAATAGCATTGCAATTAGGGAGCTCTTCTTATGCTGATGTGGTCCTCTTACATTGAGTTTAGGAATTTATTTGCTTAAATGTCGATACTAGAAACTTTTAAAATTTTATTTATAAATTATAACATATTTTATTTACTTAGGTTGTTACCTTTTGAATTTTTAAATACACTTTCTTAGATTGTTGGGTATTTAATTTTTAATATTGTTGAAATAATAATTTGCTTAGGTGTCATCACTAAATTTTTTTTAAAATATTATTTATAAATTATAATTTATTATTTGCTTAAGTTGTTACTTTTTAAATTTAAAATAATCTTTTCTCTAGACCGAATACAAATGAGGAGACTTTTTACTGACGTGACGCTCATATGTTGGGTTTCGAAATTATTTTCTTAAATATCGTTATTAGAAATTTTTGTAATTTTATTTATAAATTAATAGATTATTTGGTTAGATTGTTAGATAATAAAAAGGATTTAGTTTTTGAGTTTATTAACAAGATAGTTAGATATTTAAATCTTAATATTATTGAATTAATTTAAAAAAAATTAATATATAAATTATTCAGTTAGGTTGTTAGATATCAATAAATAAAAAATTAATAAATTATTTGGTTAGATCGTTAGCTATCAATAAAGATTTAATTTTCGAATTTATTAACAAGGTAGTTAGATATTTAAATCTTAATATTATTGAACTAATTTAAACAAAGTTATTTATAAATTATTTTAAAATTAAGACGGTTGTTTAATAATGATATCAATAATTTAAAAGTAATAACAAAACAACAAAAAGCAAGTAATAGTAAGAAACAAGTTCGAAAAAAAAAAAATAATAAGAGCTTAAATTTGAAAATAGAAACAAAATGTCATCTTTAAAAGAGGTTGTTATTTTTTAAACTTAGTTATTTCTTTAAGTTGTTTTGCTTAGGTTGTTATTTTTTAAATTTTGAAGTTATTTTTCTTAGGTGGTTATTTTTTAAATTTTAAGTTATTTGCTTAGTTTGTTATTTTTTAAATTTTAAGTTATTTACAGATTACTCTTTTAAATCATAAATTATTATTATTTGTTTAAGTTATTACTTTTTAATTTTAATTTTTTTTTTCATAATTAAATTTTTTTAAAAAATTTTAGAAAAAATACATATCTCAGTTAAGAGGGCTTTTGTGACTCGATTCATGAATTTGTTTAGAGAAATCGATGATGGATAATCAATTATTATTTTTTAAATATAAACACTTACACATAATAGATGAGTAAAATGAAATCTATGAATTTTAATATTAACTTCATTGTAAGTCTATATATTAGAATTTATTTATTTTAGTATTTTGTATTTAAATTATTATTTTAATTTTATTTTGTTAAAAAAATTTTATAATATTAATTTTGTTTGTACTTGAAGGATTTTTATTTATTAAAAAAATTATTTTTTATGGAGAACTTTGGCTTATGATATTCAGTTATGAGATTAATCTTTTATTTACCTAGAAAATAAAATATCATCTTTAAAGACAATGACAATCTTAAGAAAATCATTGATTACCAATTATTTTTTTATTACCAAATTATCCTTCATTAAAAAATTATAAAATAAAATAAAAAAGAAAATAAAAAAGAAAAAAAGGCATAAGAGGGATTGAGGGAGAAAGAGAATCGGGGCAGGGGGAGCGAGAAAGAGAAAGGGGAAGGGGAAGAAAGAGAATTCGGGGGAGAGGGGAGGGAAGGCTGCACTGCTGCACCGCTGCACCGCTGCACTGTCGCACCGCCGCCTGTGATTGAAAGGAAAAACAGAGAGCAAAAGAGGAGAAAGCTAAAGGAGAAGAGAGAGATCGAAAGGGAGAAAGCTAAGGGCCATCGCCTGCCGTCCTCGCCGCCGCCGCTCCTACTCCTCGTCGTTCAGTCCTCGCTGCTGGATCTCACCGTGCGCTGTGAGCCGTTTCTGCTCCTCCTCTTCGTCGTCGCCGCCTCACCCTCGTCGTCGTATCGCCACACCTCGTCTCGTCGTTTGATTTTGTAATTATATTTATGGATTTTTGGTTCTTGTAATTAAAGATGACATTGGGGATTTTTTTAGTTCTGGATTCTGATGATGACGACGACGATGATGATGATTTTCTGAGTTTTAGATTCTTATTTTTTTGAGTTTGAGTTCTGAGTTTTTCTGAGTTTGAGTTCTGAATCCTGAGTTTTGGGTTCTGATGATGATGACGATGATGATGATGATTTTCTGAGTTCTAATTTTTTTTAGTTTGAGTTCTGGGTTTGTTTTTCTGAGTTTGAGTTATGGATTTTGAGTTATGGGTTCTAATGATGATGTCGATGATGATGATGATTTTCTGAGTTGTGGTTGGTGTGATGCAGATGTTGATGGAGTAGTAGTGGGTGGGAGGTGGTGGTGGTGGGTTCTGATTCTGAGTTCTTATGATTCTATTATTCATTATTCTTATGATGATGATGATGGTGGTGATAGTAGTTTTGGTTCAGCTTCATTTTGGTTAATTTTTGAGAAGAAGGGGAAGGGTATAAATGTTCGAAGGACAATTTTAAAATTACGTTAAACCTTAAAGACCATTTTGTAACGAAAAAAAAAAGTTGGAAACAAAATTGATTTTCAGCCTCTACATTAGAGACCAAAATTGTACTTAACCCATATTATTAATTGTTGCATTTTGGTGATCACTCTCCGAGAATGCATGCGTTGCATATTTGCTTTAGTTTAAAGTTTTTTTTCATATACTACTTTCCTTCTCGTACTCTGAATTTCGCTAATGATTTTATTCATTATTAATTGCATTTTACAAATTAAAACTTTAGATATAATTTTATAAAAAAAAATTGAACTTAGACCGATAGATCTGACCTGATTTATTGCATCTGTTCTTGGTACTTTTGAAATTAAACTAATTTATATATAATGGAATGATTTAAGTATCTTATTACCTATAAAAAAATTTTACTGTTCTATATGAATTGATATGGCTGTTACAAATTGGATGTCATAACTCGGATTTATACACCATAACTCAGTATTTTACGCTATAATTCGACGTTGTACGTTATATCCTAGAATAAAAACGTCTAACCAGATATTATCACTTATTAAAACCTAATGACTGCTCTTCAATGTAGATGACCAACAGAAGCATAACCGATCTATCCTACTCTACCTATAAAGGTATGATATTTTATCCTCGAAGGACACACTGAATTCACAGTACTAACTTAAGCATCGAAGTGCCTTTTGTAGGTACACTCCCCCTTTGTTCATACTCTCCATGATGTGACATCCCTCTAGACGAAAAGCTCGGATCATCCCAGCTTACAGCTCGGCGCTGAAGGATAAAGCTCGGCGTTAAAGGCTAAAGCTTGGCATCGACTCCCGTAGCTGAGTTTACGTCCAAGTTATTCACACAAGAACAATTGGCGCCCATCATGGGGCCAAAAATATAATTCTTTTCTTTTCCATCGGCCTCAATGTTTTCACTCCACACATGGCTGAACAACTTCCACCTACACCATCCGAGCTCCTTACTCCTTAGGATGGTAACTGAGTTACAACAAGCTAACCAGCGCATGGCGGAGGAAAATCAAAGAATGGCGAATCAGATTGCCAAGCTAACTAATGCTCGGATTGAAAACAACAATAATTGGCAAGAGCGAACAGAAGAAGTCGAGCATCAATCTGGACCGACACACGTCTCCAAAGTTGCTTAGCATAAAACAACCCAACCTGAGCACAATGAAGAAGCTCGGCCAGAAAACGAAGATGGCGAGCCAGATAACTCGCCCGGGCCATTCATGGTCGAGGTGATGAACTTTGTGCTACCCAGAAGGTTTACCCTACCAACTGCCTTGACCCCATACGACGGGTTAGGCGATTCAAAGAAATATATCAAAAAGTTCACATCCATAATGATAGTAAACGGTGCATCCGATAAAGTTTTAAGTCGTTGTTTTCCATCTTATTTAGACAGTTCTACACTTGATTGGTTTTGTTCTTTGCCTGCAAATTCTATTTCTCGTTTTCGAGACCTGTCAAAGCTGTTCGAGGAGCATTTTTCTGGATCAGCTATCTACCTACACGATTCTGACTATCTGAACATAATCAAACAAGGTTAGAATGAAAGCCTCAAAGATTACATGATGCGTTTCACAAAGGTGGCTATGAGTATACCAGATCTCTACCCTGAGGTGCAACTGCACGCCATCAAAAGTGGACTCCGACCAGGAAAATTTCATGAGGCTATTGCCGTCGCCAAACCAAAAACAATGGCTGAGTTCCGTGAAAAGGTGAAGGGCCAGATTGACATTGAAGAACTCCGACAAGCTCAGAAAATAGAAAAGCCCCAATACAAAGATGATTATAAAGCACGGAATAGTAAAAAAAAGGTTTAAGCCTACCCCCTGTTACAAATCGTATACCCAATTCAACACCAAGCGGGACAACATCATCAGGGAGATTTTATATTCTAAATTAATCAAGATGCTAAGGAAAGCCGACAACTATCCAGATTCAAAGGCCGTAGACAAATCAAAGTACTGCACCTTCCACCAGAAACATAGACACACCACTGATGAGTATGTCATCGCCAAAAGACCTGTTGGAACGACTTGCTCGGCAGGGCCACCTCGATAAATATGTCGGAGGCCATATGCAACGACGTGCTCCTCCCACTAATGACCACAACTCGGCAGGACAACATAGCCGAGACAAAGAAAAGTCGAACACAAGTCATCTTGAACAACCCAGAGGAGTTATTAACTGTATTTCTGGAGGTTTTGCAAGAGGGGTGATAAACCACTATTTTATGGTTTATATTGTGTTTAATTGAGTGATTTTTATCAAATTCTTGCCCACTTATTCATATGATTTGCATGACTTTACAATTCCTTCCTAGTTTAGTTCTATGGTTGAAAACTTGCTTCCTATACATCTTTTAATTACGTATTTTAATTCCCCTTTTACCATTCGATGCCATGATCCGTGTGTTAAGTATTTCAGGCTTCATAGGGCAGGAATGACTTAGAGAATGGAGAGAAAGCTTGCAAAAATAGAAGGAACACAAGAAACCAAGGAGATGACCAGCGAACATCGACGCGGACGCATGGCTCACGCGACCGCGCAAAATAGAGAAAATCGCAACGACGCGAGTGCGTACCTGACGCATACGCGTGGATTGGAGTTCGCGCAATGATACAAGCGCGTGCTTGATGCACACGCGTGAAGAGGAGAATCGTCAAACGACGCGTATGCATGACCGATGCGTACGTATGACATGCGCGATCTGCAAAAAATTCAATAAACGCTGGGGACGATTTTGGGCCGCGTTTTGACCCAGTTTTCAGCCCAAAAACACAAAATAAAGTCAGGGAACATGTAGAGACTCAATTCATACGGAGCATAAGCTGATAATTCATAATTTTAGGATTAGATGTAGTTTTTAGAGAGAGAGGCTCTCTCCTCTCTTTTAGGATTAGGATTAGGATTAGAATTTAGGATTTCTATTAGGATTAGGCTATGTTTTTTCATTTCAGGTTCAATATTCCTCTACTTTGGTTTCTCTTCTATTTTTATTTATTCTATTACTTGATTTCTGAATTCTCATGTTTAATTTGATTTTCTATTTATTGCAATTTGAGGTATTTCATAATTATGATTTTAATTTAGCTTTTTACACCCTTTGGCCTTGGTTGAGTAATTAGTAACACTTGAGTTATCAAACTCAGCTGTTGATTGAAATTGGAATTCTTTGCTGATTAGTTTGTACTCCAATAACTCTAGTCTTTTCATAGGAGTTGACTAGGTCTTGAGGATCAAATTAATTAGTCCGCTTGACTTTTCTTTATTTAGTAAGGGCTAACTAAAGTGGGAGCAGAGTCCAATTCTCATCACACCTGATAAGGATAACTAGGATAGGACTTCAATTTCTTATACCTTGCCAAGAGATTTTATAATTATTAATTTATTTTCCTTGCCATTTAAATAACTTGTTCCTTATTTTAAAAACCCTAAATTATACTGTTTTCTTTAACCAATAATAAAACACACCTTTCTGCAATTCCTTGAGAAGACGACCCGAGGTTTAAATACTTCGGTTATTAATTTATTGGGTTTTGTTACTTGTGACAACCAAACTTTTGTACGAAAGAGATTCCTTGCCGGTTTAGAAGCTATACTTGCAACGAGGATTTATTTTGTGAAAATTCTAGACCGCGCAAGAATACAGTTCGTCAAAATGGCGCCGTTTCCGGGGAATTGCAAACGTGTGCCTTATTATTGGTTATTGTAAATATTTTCTTTTTATTAGTTTTTATTTTTATTTTTCTTTACTACTATGAATTCTCACCCCTTTTGCTATGAGTCTGGTTACACTTATGTTGCAGAAAGAGGAGATTACAATGAGAACATGCATCAAGGATGGAACAATCAAAGGTGGGAGGAGCCACAGGGATTTGATCAACCCTCTTGGCAACAGCCTCCGCCAACATACTATGACCAAGAGCCATTCCAAGAAGCATATCAAGATAATGACTATGGTGAGCGCTCTTTTGATTATCAACAACCACCACTATACGCCTATGAACCCCCTCCTCAATATAGCTTTGAACCACCATACTCACAAGCCCCTTTCCACCATTCACCTCCATATGACCCTAACCCGTATCCACCATACCAACCACCTTATGAGCCAAATGAACCATATATAGAACCACCCCCATTCCAACACAATTACTCTCATGAACCACCACCTTAATATACACCATCTCCTTATCATTATCAAGATAAACTACCTTCCTACTATGAACTCTTTCTCCCAACAAATAAACCCTCCTATCCACCCCAAACCTCCATGGAGAAAGAACTTACCGATCTAAACTCTGCTATACAAGCTCTCATCGCCCAAATTGGACCACTGAATACCTTCAACAATCAACCCTCAAGCTCTAGTGCACTTCCTTTTCAACCACAGAATGATCTCTCCATCCCATCACTACCATCCATGGAAGAGCACCAACATCCATCAATCCAAGAGCAACATGATCCCAATGATGCTATTGACATAGAACAAAAGAGAAGGGATCATCTTCGCGAATCCATACTTCATAAAGAGCTATAGGAGGCACTAAAGGTGAAGGTAGAAGAGACCTTTGCAGATGAAGGAGTAGTTGAAGGGAGTTTTCATAGAAAAGAAATAATCAAGGAGGAGTACAATTTTATACTTACACAACTGGACAAAGCAGCAATTATTGAAAAGGAAAAAGTGGTTGCAGACTTAGGAGATGCTGAACCTCCATGGGAAGGTTAAGTCATAGAGCCTCCTTCCAAGACGTTTGAAATTGATGTTGAGGAGGGTGTACAACCTCCAAGGCATATCACAGTTGAAGACTTGGAAGAGGTTGATCAAGAGATGGAGATTCAAGAAGAAGAGGCACAACCTCCCATGCCCTTGGTGAGTAATGAAGAAGAGCTTGAATTGGAAGAAAGCTACCAAGAGGAAGAGGTTGATATTGAAGAAGCTTGCAAAGATGTGGAAGTTGTCAAAGAAGAGCACAAAAAAGTGTAGCTTGCAAGTTCATTAGAGACACCTCTCCCAAGGCCATTACCGTCCAACACAACATTCAAGTAGGTAAAATTCTTATCCTTGACCTTTACCTTCCCACTTGAATATGGGCTACTGGAGACGGATGGTCAACTTAGAGCTCTTTGTGGCATTAAGAGTAAGAGGAAGATGGTTAGTGGTGGGAAACACAATCCTAGGTTCATTGTGGTAGGAAGCTCACGGCTGAAGTATCATGGTTAGAAGAATACTAAATTGTATGGGTCTAGGAAGTTGTTTGGCTGCTTCAGTGAGAATTTAGACTACTTGCCACCCGGATGGAACAATATTACTCAACAAGAAGATGGGTGTAAAATCAAAGTTTGGGACCCCGGAATTCATTCTAGCAATCAATACTTTTGGGGCCTTGTCACTTGCTTCCACTTGCTTGAAGGCGTTATGCGCCTAATCTGGGACCCCAGAGGTTACTGGAAGTACAAACATTGGTGGAGATTCCTGGATGAGTTCAAGCACAAGCCACCATAATAAGGGACTCACCAAATATCCAACTTAAGGACTTTAACTAAAAGTGTTAGGTGGGAGACAACCTACCATGGTATATTCTTTCCTTTTTATTCTTAGTTTTATTCTATTTAGTTTCATTTTTATTCATTCATAAATTTTGCATAAGCATCTGCATTCTGCATTTTTGCATTTAAAAAAAAATATGCACGCGACGCGTAAGCATCGCTGACACGTCCGCGTCACAAGTGTATTAGGAAGAAAAGAAAAGTGAACAGAGAGTCACGGGAAAGCGTGGCTAGAGGCGTGCCTCAGGCACCAATACGCCCACGCGACCGTGTCGCTGACGCGTTTGTGTCGTTTGTGAAATAGCCTCCCCACGCGTCTGCGTCACCCAAGCGAACGCGTGGCCCTGTAAAATCGACGTAAATGGGTGCATGGCAGAGAGTTATGATGGAGTAGGGCTGGACTCGTGCTAGAAGCACAAGCCCTACCACGCGAACGCGTGCCTCACGCGTCCGCATCGTTTTTCAAAAATGGCCATTCACGCGATCGCGTCACCCACGCAAACGCGTCACCCAGATTTTTGGCAAAATGAGTTTGAAACAGAGAGTTGCGCGAACGCGAGGCTGCACTCGCGCCAATCGCATAAATCAGGCCACGCGATCACAGGACCACGCGTCCGCGTCACCTGACCTTATCGCACACCACGCGACCGCGTCACTCACGCGTCCACGTCGTCTGCGCCACACAACTTATCCAGATCAACGCCAATTATCTTATTTTCTCTTTTCTAATCCTAATTTCTTTTATCTTTTCTTATTTCTTCTTTCTTTCTTACTTTATCTCTTTAACTTCTCATCCCTCTTCATTTCAATTCTATTTTACTTAATTTATTTGCATATTTCATTCATTGCATTTTAATTTTGTGCATATTTTTTTTTCTAAATTTATTATTTTTCCATTGGTGTTACTTGTTCATATTCAACTGTTGCGTCTTTTCTGGTATTATTTTGGTACTCGGTGACTTGGTTGGGTACTATTATTTAAGTCAATGTTAATTTTTTTATGATACTTGTATTAATTTTGCATTGATATGAATTTATATTGTCTTTCATTACCCACATTCCTCTCATTTGTTGCAAATTTTGCACCACTGGTATGTCATGTGCTTCTATTATTTTTTCACTTGCATGTTGTAGCTACCATGTAATTGAGACCCTCATTATTTGGCATTAATCCACCCAGACTTTATTTATTTTCTTATCTTTATTTCTGGGTTACTTTTTCTTCTTTTTCCTCTTCTTTCAGGCTGGCCACCGAGAAAGGGAAAAAGAAACTTTTATATGGGGCAACAGACAAGTCCATCTGCACAATCTCTAGAAAAAAACATCAGTTGTAGCAGCCCTTCCACCTGCATATCTCTTCTCGGTGCAATCTTTAAGTGTGGGGAGGTCGATACCGATCTCCATGGGTTAGTTATTTTCTTCTCAATACCAATGTTTTATTTTATTTAGTACATTGTTGCATTTGCATGTTGCATTGCATGTTTGTTTGATTTTATGCATTTAGCTACTGCTTGGTTAAAGTAGTGAGTTTCTTTTTAAGACCCTATTTTTGAAAAAAAATTTCACTAATTTAAATCAAAACTTTTGTGTTAAATTTGTTTGGAAGTTGTATTTGGAACATAGTTTAAAAAGCTAAGAACACACAATCCGTAAGATTTTGAGCTTATTTACATGGTTACATTATTTAACTATAAATTTTTATTCTTGTGTATTTTCTTCCCTATGATTGCAATCTTTGCTTTGTTCTATTCTATATGTCCATTGTTTAGTATATTTACATGCTTGCATATGATTGAGATCATATTTGATTATTAACTCACTTATCCTAAATAAGCCTACCCTTTAAATCACCCTTGTCAGCCACTTTGAACCTTTTAATCCCCATTTATTCTATATTTTACCACATCACTAGTCTTAAGCGGAAAAACAAATTAAATACCCCAAATTGAATCTTTGGTTAGCTTAAGATAGAGATTGTGTATCAATTAAGTGTGGGAAACTGTGGGAACTTGGGTTGATAGGAAAGTGTTGAATTTTATTGATAAAATATTAGGAATTTGGGTACCTACTCATGTGAGACTAGAAAAAAATTAAAAATCCATGTGCATTGATAAGTTATGTTTCAGATAAAAAAAATAATAAGTAAGTGAATAAGGGGATAAAATTACCCCAATGTTAAGCTTTAATAAAGATCAATACACATGTGATAAAAGTAAAGAAATATAAAAAATTTGGTACATGAGTATGGAAATTATACAAAAGTGAGAATTATGGGTAGCTAGGTGTGATTTTTAGAATCACATAGAGTATGTGTGTATGTTAGGTGAAAGCTTAGGTTAGTCAAAGATTCATATTATAGCTCACTTGGCCACACATATATCCTCACCCTTACCTTAGCCCTATTACAACCCTGAAAAGACCTCATGATGTTTGCATTGGTATACTAAATAGTTGTTGATTGGTTAGATGAAGAACAAAGTTTAGAAAGCAGGATTAGAGAAGAGTAGAGTGATTGACCCTAGACACTTGAGAGTTAGAGCGATATACACTGCCAGTAAGGGTTCAGTGCTTGATTCTATGTTCCCTGCTTTCATGAGCTATCTTCTTACAAGTTTACTTGTTTTCACTGTATAATTTGAATTAGTGGAATTTGGTTTGTATTTGTCATGGAGAACTTGTTTGCTTTTAAACCAAGTAGATAGAGACGTCTTAGCATGTAGTTACATTCACATTCATAGGTTGCATTGCATGAGTCTTGCTTTTTCCCTACTCATTTATTTCATCTCCTTAAGCTAAGCATGAGGACATGCTAATGTTTAAGTGTGTGGAGATTGATAGACCACTATTTTATGTTTTATATTGTGTTTAATTGAGTGGTTTTTATCAAATTCTTGCCCACTTATTCATATGATTTACATGACTTTACAATTCCTTCCTAGTTTAGTTCTATGGTTGAAAACTTACTTCCTAGAGATCTTTTAATTATGTATTTTAATTCCCCTTTATACCATTCGATGCTGTGATCCGTGTGTTAAGTGTTTCAGGCTTCATAGGTCAGGAATGGCTTAGAGAATAGAGAGGAAGCTTGCAAAAATGGAAGGAACACAAGAAACCAAGGAGATAACCAGCAAACACCGACGCGGACGCATGGCTCACGCGACCGCGCAAAATAGAGAAAATCGCAATGACGCGAGCGCGTACCTTATGTGTACGTGTGGATTGGAGTTCGCGCAACGACGCGAGCGCGTGCCTAACGCGCACGCGTAAAGAGGAGAATCGTCAAACGGCACGTACGCGTGACCGACGCGTATGCGTGACATGCGCGATCTGCAGAAAATTCAGGAAACGCTGAGGATGATTTTGGGCCGCGTTTTGACCCAGTTTTCGGCCCAGAAACACAGAATAAAGCCAAGAAACATGCAGAGACTCAATTCATACGGAGCATAAGCCGATAATTCATAATATTAGGATTAGACTATGATTTCTTCGTTCCAGGTTCAATGTTTCTTTACTTTGGTTTCTCTTCTATTTTTATTTATTCTATTACTTGATTTATAAATTCTCATGTTTAATTTGATTTTCTATTTATTGCAATTTGAGGTATTTCATATTTATGGTTTTAATTTAGCTTTTTACACCCTTTGGCCTTGGTTGAGTAATTAGTAACACTTGAGTTATCAAACTTAGCTGTTGATTGAAATTGGAATTCCTTGCTGATTAGTTTGTACTCCAATAACTCTAGTCTTTCCATAGGAGTTGACTAGGTCTTGCGGATCAAATTAATTAGTCCGTTTGACTTTTCTTTATTTAGTAAGGGCTAACTAAAGTGGGAGTAGAGTCCAATTCTCATCACACCTGATAAGGATAACTAGGATAGGACTTCAATTTCTTATACCTTGCCAAGAGATTTTATAATTATTAATTTATTTTTTTTGCCATTTAAATAACCTGTTCCTTATTTTAAAAACCCAAAATTATACTATTTTCTTAACCAATAATAAAACACACCTCCCTGCAATTCTTTGAGAAGACGACCCAAGGTTTAAATACTTCGGTTATTAATTTTATTGGGTTTTGTTACTTGTGACAACCAAACTTTTGTACAGAAGGGATTCCTTGCTGATTTAGAAGCTATACTTGCAACGAAAATTTATTTTGTGAAAATTCTAGACCGTGCAGGAATACAGTTCGTCAAGGGGGCAACACAAGCTCGGCAAGGAAACGCTCTTACTGAGCCATGTTATCAATCGAAGCCAGTCCGAACAATCCTCAAACACCTCTACAGTATCCCCAGATGACCTTTCAAGATTCCGACATCAATACAACTACAACAAATCTGGATGATCCTGTGGTAATCTCCATCCTACTTGACCCGGGGAGCAGATCCGACGTTCTTTTCTATTCCACTTTCCAAAAGATGAAATTAAGCAACAACATGCTACAACCTTCCACTGGAGACCTGGTCAATTTTTCAGGTGAAAGAGTCTCAGTATTGAGATCTGTGTGGTTACAAACCACACTCGGTGAGGTTCTCTTATTAAAAACTTCAGATATTCAATATTTAGTAGTTGACTATCTTAGCCCTTCAAATATGATTGTTGGCCGACCTCTTTTGAATAAGTTCGGTGCTATTGTTTCTACAATTCATCTCTGTATTAAGTTCCCTTTGCAAGATGAAACTATTGCAACAATTCACAGTGACCCACGTGAAGCCAGACAATGTACAACAATAGCCTTAAAAGACCCAACCGAAGTATACATTCACATGTCCACACCATTAGCAATCAAAATGGACATCATCGATCAAACAAACAAATTGCCGATCTATATCTGATAATCCTATCCTTTCAAGTATATCTTTATCGAATATAACCATCAAACAACAAAATGACTCAGGTCAATCAATAATATACAAATACATTTCCTATCTGCATTACTTGCAATTTTTGCAAAACCCCAAAACCATCATTTATCTTTATGAACCACAATTCACAATCTGTGGATTATCAATCCATCCTAAATGTTCAAACTTAGATTCCACACCTACAATTTTAAATAGCATCTTTGTAGAGATGACTAACTACACAAACATCACTATCGTACAAAATAACTGCCAAAAACAATTCCACTAAGCAATCACATCAATTATGTCATAAGCAATAATATCCATTGGGAACACACATCTTCTTTAATGCGTGTTTAACTCCTTCCCTCTCCTACTAATACGATTATTTTCTAATAAATTAACTTTTTAATAAAGCACCTTGAACTGGGGCTCCAAGGACACACTCAACGGCCGAGTTATAAACTCACTTAACGACCGATTTATAATTCATTAAAAGCTCAACCTGCTTCATTAAAACGTATTCCCAGGCTAAGCTTGGGGGCTATGATATGGCTGTTACAAATCCGATGTCATAACTCGGATTTATGCACCATAACTCGGCACTTTACGCTATAAGTCGGCGTTATACGTTACAACTTGGAATAAAAACGTCCAACCAAACATTATCACTTATTAAAACCTAATGACTTCTCTTCAACGCAAATGACCAATAGAAGGTAACCGACATATCCTACTCCACCTATAAAGGTATGATATTTTATCCTCGAAGGACACACTGAATTCATAGTACTAACTTAAATATCGGAGTGCCTTTTACAGGTACACTCCCCCTTTGTTCATACTCTCTGTGACGTGACATCCCTCTAGACGAAGAGTTCGGACCATCCCAGCTTACAGCTCGGCACTGAAGGATAAAGCACGACGTTAAAGGCTAAAGCTCGGCATCGACTCCCGTAGCCGAGGTTACGTCCAAGTTATTCACACAAGAAAATGTATCTTTCTTGATATCCTTTCATTAATATCTTTTTAAAAAAATTAAAAAAATATAGCTATAAAACTATCATCCCCTAATATTAAATATGGATTGATAGAAAATACTGTCTTTTTATTTTTGTATCTATAACCGGCCTTATGAGAGACCTATTAATTGAACTAGTAATTTTCTTTTTCGAAGTTTTTAATTCAGCAGAAACATCATCTAGATTCTTAAAAGTAAAAAGACGCTCAAAATAGTGCTGAGCTTGTTCTGTTATGCCAGTGAGAGTAGTGTGCATTTTTCCCATTTCATCCTTTAATTTTACCAACCTATTCTTTCTTATTCTTGCTTTAGTTTTGGAATGAAAAAACTTAGTATTTTAGTCACCTCACTTCAACTATTGCATTCTAATTTTTTCCTTCTAATACCTCTCTTCATTCACATAAGCTTTAGTTAACTCCTCCTCCAAAATCAGTGTTATCATCAATGGACAGTGATCTAAACCCTAATCTAATAGATGCAACACAAAAATTCCAACCTCCAGGCACTTGAAACCGGATATCTATAAATTCTTTCTCAAATCAAACCACTTCCAAACTATCTATTACACTATGTTAATTTTCTCCCTTCATAATCCAAGTCCACCAATCCACCAATATTAAAAAAACTGTTAAAATTTTTTATAAAAGTGGCAGATTTCATCCTTCCTTTCTTTCTCATGATAAGTCAGAATAGCACTGAAATCACTTACCACTATATAATGTTGTTCCACTACAGTTATAAGCTACAATAGCCTTGCAATTCGTTCTTCATGATGTCGTTCCACACTATGTAAATGAACTACGAAAATAGCCAAAAGGATGAGACCAATTCGGATCTGTCCACTTGAATTGGCTAAAGAAACTCTCATCTCTTTCCATTATTATAGTCATAACATTTTTTCATGCCAAAGTCAAACCACTCACCAGTCCTAATCGACTAACACAATGAATATTATCAAAGTTCACTTTCTGACATTCTCTAGTAACTAATGAAATATTATTTTTAGATCCCCTGAGAAATAATACATTGGGAGAATGAGATTTATAAATCTCTTGTATGGTGTGAACTATCAAGAATTTTCTCAAATCCTGACAGTTTCACGCCATTATCTTCATAAATCTTGGGGTGTCAATTTTAGGTTGGCATCCTCCCCATCAGCATGTTCTCCTCATCAATACATTGTTTCTTAGTCAAGAGATCTCCTTCAACCTCCATATTCCTCCTCTTCTCTCCACTTATTGTTTTCGTCCTCCCTACATTCGTTCTGGCCAATTTTTCAGTTACAACTCTATAATTTTTCTGCTTCAAATCATTTGATTGTCCAAAACAAAAAATTATATTTTCTGTAGCTATCATTTCCTTCATTGTCCTCCTTTTGTATTGACCATTGATAGTGATGTCCATCACATCATTATCATCAAATTTAGTCAAATCAGTTAAATTATCTAACGAGTTTCAATTATCAATTTCACGTGAAGTCGACTGCACATAAATTTCCACTTTTATTTAAATTAAATAATTATATAATTTACTGATATACATAAACGGCAGAATAATTACTTAAATAAACAACATACCACATCTCGAGTATTGTGAGCCCAACGTAAATATGGACATATCTCAGGTACTAAGATCCCGAACTATGATGCGTGGAGAATCTGACGTATCTAAGAAGGTGTATTTGAGATATGTTATAGGCTGAGATACGGGTACTGAGTACCCGAGATACAGTCAGTACAGGAATTAGAGTCGCAACACCTGAGATACATGCGGATACAATTTTAGATAAATTTTAAATTAGACCAAATTCAAAAATAATTTTAAATTGATATTTTTAAATAAAAATTAATTAAATTGATAAATAAAAATTAAATAAATATTATTTAAATAATAATAAATTATACTAATTTTAAAATAATTTTTAATCAATTTAATTAATTTTTATTTAAAAATATTAATTTAAAATTATTTTTAAATTTAATCTAATTTAAAATTTATCTGTAATTATATTTGTACATATCTTGAATGCTGTGATCCAATTTTTATGTTTAATTGTACCTCAGATATTGAGATTTTAATTAATTTTTAAAAGCATCTCAAATATTCATTATTTTGATTAGATTTTTGTTGCGTTATAACGTGAAATTTTAATATCCGAGATACCGCTATAATTTAGTTATCCTTATAATATCCGAGATAACGTTATGTATTTAACTAAATATTCTATACAACAACAACAAAGCCTTGTCCCACTAAGTGGGGTCGGCTACATGAATCAAACGACGCCATTGTGCTCTGTCATGTA
>NC_029779.3:31634037-31634833 GCF_000817695.3 Arachis duranensis
ATGCAATCCTATACCAATAGAAAATTCCTCTGTCACACCACCTTGAGTCTTCACACTAGTTGTGGCCCCATCATACATGTCTTTAATTGCCCGAATATATGCGATCCTTACTCTCCTCTTTTCTAAAACCTTCCATAAGACCTCCCTTGGTATTCTATCATATGCTTTTTCCAAATCAATAAACACCATATGTAGATCTCTTTTATTACTACGATACCTCTCTATCATCCTTCTTAATAGTTATATCGCTTCAGTGGTAGATCTACCTGGTATAAATCCAAATTGGTTCTCTATTACTTATGTCTCTTTTCTCAACCTCCGTTCTATTACCCTTTTCCATAACTTCATGGTATGACTCACAAGCTTGATCCCTCTATAGTTTCTGCAACTTTGTATATCCCTTTTATTCTTGTAGATAGGTACCAACGTGCTCTTTCTCCACTCATCAGGCATCTTCTTTGACCTTAAAATCTCATTAAAAAGCTTGGTTAACCAGTTGATGCCTTTTCCCCCAAGACCCTTCCAAACCTCAATCGGGATATTATCAGGTCCTACTGCCCTGCCATTTTTCATCTGCTTTAGAGCCTCTTTTACATCGAAGTCTCGAATCCTTCGATAGTAGTCAAAGTTTTTATCTTCTTCCCTTGTGCATAATCGACCAAGGCTCGGAAGAGTCTTCTGTCCCTCATTAAATAACTCGTAGAAGTAGCTCTTCCACCTTTCATTAATCTTCTCCTTTTGAGCCAACACCTCTCCATCCTTATCATTTATGCACTTAACCTGATCCAAATCTCTC
>NC_029779.3:31636091-31667875 GCF_000817695.3 Arachis duranensis
ACTAAATATTCTATATTTTATATATTTTTGTAAATTTTATATTTATTTAATTTAAATAAAAAAATCCTATAGCTAACTCGGCATACGAGAATTAAACATTTTAAAAAGGAAATAAAACTATACAAGTGAAAGAAAGCCTATCCATAGTTTTTCTTTTCCTGTCACAGAGAGCGTATTCATAATTCAATCATCAATGTACGTGTTAAATTACGAAAAGTAATTGAAAACAAAAAATTTTAGCCGAAAAATGTCAAAATTTATTATTTTATTTAATATATTATATGATAAATAAATATTAAATAAAATAAATTAATTTTTAATTTTGTTAATTTCCCTTAGTTACGGTAATGTTAGTGGGATTAAATTATTTAATTTGGTCTTTGAGCTTTTAATTTTATTATAATGGTAAATGTTCCTCCACTCGTATATTTGGAGAATCAGGTTGGATTGTTGCTGGAGTAAAGACGTAAAGGAGTCATGACCTGAGTGTGAGTTGGGACGATGGAGTCAAGTTGTGACGTTAACTAGACGGCAGGTGAGGCCATTTGTTAGACTCTGATGCTCAAGTTAGGATCCGTACAAAAAAGTGGCTAATTAGGGTTAGAAAGGATGACGTACCTCTAGGGAGGGGTAGGTCCCTCCTCCTCTATATTTCGTACCCGTGTGGGCCGTTTATGATCAGACCCATCGTTTTGGAAGCTTCCGTTAGCTATCCAGGTTCCCGGGAGAATGGGAGGTATTATGCGGGTCGCCCGAATGTTGAGCGGACCAAGTCGGCGGGTCGGTGATCTGTGGCTGGACCCGGATTCTTAATGGGCTGGGCCGGAACAATTCCCCCAACACGTCGACCGTGAGACCAAAACCTCATAGTTGGCGCGTTCGAGCTACTCGCGCTCGCCTTGGTCGAATCTTTTACAGATCGGGAGCCCACTGGTTGGGTCCGCGTCTTCTATGCGCATGAGTTGCTCCTCTCGTGGCTTGAGATATCGCTTGGGTTTCTGTACTGAGAGCATTTAATGCTCTATATGACAGATTTGAAAACCAAGAGAAAAGGCCATTATGCCCTTGCCTTTTTGCGCTCCTTTTGACAGTTATCATTATGTATCCCTTTGCTTTTATCTCCTACATTCCTTCCTTGCTAATTTCTTTTTGCCACTCTGCACCCTTTCCTTATCTACGTCTCTGTTCGCGATTTGGTGCAAGATTTGCTTCACTCCTCCCATTTGCACCTTCCATTTGCTTCTCTTTTACCAATTCTGCTGCATTTCTCTTCGTAAGCATTTATCCTTTTTCTTTATGTCTGTCGTTTTTGCTTTTTTATTGATCAATGCGTGAAGTTCCTTGTTTTGATTTACACTAGATAGATTGACATAACATCGATTAGATAGTTCATAGGGAGGTACCATTAGGAGTTTGCTTTTTGGAGTAGTCTTCAGATTAGTGCAAATGACATAGAATAGTTGGAGCAGTAGGATGCAGTTTCGTTTTTTCATCTTCCTCCGTGTTTCCAATCTCTCGAGTTAAATTTAAGTGGTGCCTCCACTGTAGGTATGGCTCAGCCATCGCCGACACCAAACGTTATTGATCGCTACATCTAGATCACCTTGAATGTCAAGGACACGGATTCCCGGGTAACCCGAGAAGAGTGGGGGCCAAAAGAAGCGAATTATCAAGTTTTTATCCCAGACGAACGAGAGCATGTCTATCATAAGAACATGGCGACCCCCCGAGTGACCGACTGGCTGTGGGTGTACAAGCTTACGTTCACCTCGTTAGGCGTTCGACTTTCCTTTTCTCCTTTCGTCATGTCTTTATTAAACCGCTGTGACGTTGCTCCGTCTCAACATCACTCGAACAGCTGGGCCGCCATCCGCTGTTTTGAGATGTTGTGCGAGTATTTGGAGCTTCCGGCCTCCATCAACGTGTTCCTCTATCTCTTCTTGCTAATGAACCCCTCTCGGGAGGGTAAGACGAAGAAGGGATATATTTCTTTTCGAGCCGTTTAGGGCCGCAATATCTTCGAACTTTTCGAGGACTCTTTTCACAGCTTTAAAAGCACTTTCTTTAAAGTTAGGCACTTAGGCCAGTTCAGAGCCATCATCCCTTTTGGCTGACCTTGGAAGGGAAAAGACGAATCCCGACCTATTGGAGTTTTGGGGCTGATTTTGATTATATGATAAAGGTAACTTATGAGAGGTTGAGTGAAAAGGACCGCCGAATAGCCGACATTTTGTTGTCGATCTTTGGCACTAGAAATTTTAACCCTCATATGGTGATGGGGGATCGGGGTATTGGTCAGGCCCACGTTGATAAGCTATCTTTCTTCCACTTCCTTGGTTAATTTTGCCGTCGTTTTGAATTCCTGGTTTCCTGACTTCTTTACTTGTGTGTTATCCCCTGCAGTTTCTATGGCTGATGAAAAGACTACCATGACGGAGTTGATGTCCCACTTCCTTTCTGCTGATGACAGTGAAGACGACTCCTCGGCGACCCACTCGGGGGGTCCTGCTGCTGTCGTCGAAGAGGGAAATGACAAGGCCGTTGTCAGTGAGCAGGGGGAGTCACAGCCCTCCACCGATGCCCCACACAAGAATCCTCCGGTGGACCCTGCCGCCGATGAGACGATTCATGAAGAGGAAGGAGGGCCCGAGGACGATCGTGACCTGATCATTGTGACCAACCCCAAAAAGCGAAAGGGACTTGCTGGACACTTCATCGACTCCCAGCTTCTTCCGGGTATAGAGGAATTATTTCGGGAGGAGGACCTTGCCGCCCAGGTGAGGTAGACATACCGCAGTCTCCTCCGAGCTGCATCTATCGCTAGGAAAGTGGAGCCCGTCCTGGCCCAATGTCAAGTTTTGGAGGGAAAACTTCAGGTTTCTTAGAAGGATATTACCAACTTGAAAGCCTAGGAAGAGTCCCTAAAAACCTAGCTTGACGAGAAAGAGAAGAAGGCGCAGGAAGATGCTACGGAGATTGACAAGTTGGTGGAACGCAATCTCTCCCTCTCTAAGGACTTGAACACTGCGCAAGGCTGCTGAGGCTAAGGCTAAAGAACTGGATGGGAAGCTTGCCGAGGCCGCGAGGTCGGCCGAGGTTGCCCGGCAAGAGGCCGCCTCTCTAAAGAAGAAGAACAAAGACCTTGTGAGGATGTCCGGAAGGTCGTCAAAGTCACCTAGAATGGCATTAAGACCCAAATTGTTATCCTCGCTCCCGATCTTGATACTTCATAGGTTGGGGCCTTCAGGATGGTCCATGATAAAAAGATATTATAGTTCTAGATATTATAGTGGTTTAAATTTTTTTTTTTTGGTGTTGACTCAAGTTTTTGTAATCTAAACATTATAATATTAAAAAATTTCAAGTGTACTGAAAACACTAGTGTTCTAATTATTTTAACCGTTGATCTGAATTATAAAAATATATAATATATATTAATTAAAATCAACGGTTAAAACAACTAGAATACTAATATTTTCGATACATTTAAAACTCTTTCTATAATATTATCACATCAATTAGTCATTAAAATACTCTAATATAATAAAATAATAAATAATAGTCACATCAAATAATAATCACATCAACAGTAAAAAGAATTGAAAATCTATTATAGTGTTAGAAATTAGATATAAGAGATTATTATAATAAAATTAAAATTTTAAAAACCAAATTAAAAAATAAGTAAATCTCAATGATCCCTATAAAATTTTACTTATTAAATACAGAATATAAGTGAACAAAATGCATTATATATGTACAAATATTTTACTACAATAATTTTACTATCAAAAATATTATTTATATATAAAATTAATTACTAAAATTAATTATTTAATATTTATATATAAATATATATTATTTAATTTATTTTTAATGTATATATTGGAGAAAAGAAGCAGCTGTACGATATTTATATTTGCAACGACCAACGCTATATAGCTTGTAAATTGTAATAACTCTGTAATCAATTAATAGTTTAATACACCGTACTGTACCCCCAGTTGTTGAAGATGCCAGCCACCGGTGCCCCGCCCCAACTTGACTACTTCACCTCTTCACCCGCTAGTTGCCCCTTCATTATCCACCGTCCACCCTTATTTCAACATCATCATTAATGGTCATGTTCATTTATATTTTAAGTGCATATTTTTAACGTATCTAAAGTTCTAAACATATTTGACTAAAATTGAAAAATTATTTTTTATATATTTTAATATATTAAAATTTTAATTATTATACACTTATTAACATTAATGTTTAAGATATATTTAGCTAAATCTTTAATTAATTAAGTATACTCAATAAATTTAAAGGCATATATTACGGTTATTAATAAAATAAAAAAAATTAAAGTTTCAATATATTTAAAAAAATAAAAATGTAAGAAATTTTCACAAAAATAATCATAATATACATCCTTTTAACATACATGATAACTAACTCATAAAATGAATAGAGAGAAAAAGAAGAAATTATATATTCTAAACTGAGAGCCACGTGAAAATTCAAAAATATGTCCATTGGTTAAAATTATAGAAAATAATCAACAGCCTAAACTAAAGAAAAAATAAGGTCACAATTAGTGTGTGTTCTCTTTTGAAAAAGTGTAGGTAGATAATGAAAATATTAAATAATGTGAATAATGATTTAGGTAAATAATTTAAAAGTGTAATATATTTTTATTTTATTAGTAATTATTCATGTTGTTTAAAAAAATCATTAGTTATCTAACATAATCCTTTTTTTTTTATCTGAGTTGATAGTTAAAAATTATTATATATAAATTTAATTCAAAATGTTAAATTATGTAACCATTTTTAACTATTAATTAAAAAAAAACATAAAAGTACAGTTGTAATTTCTAGGTGCTGGTGTTATTACAATCTCTTGAAGAAAATATAAGAACAAGCTAAGAATGCTAAGCATGAAAAGCGTAGGCAAATACACTTCAAGATCAGAAATCAGAAATTAAACTAGCTAGGTATAAAAGTGTATGTATACATGTATGTATGTATGTATGTGTTTGTAGTTTTGATGAGAAAGATGGTCATCAGTGATGATAAGAACGAAGAACAGCACCGCAGAAAGTGCAGACAATGGCCCTCCAAGATTTGCAGTAGAAGGGAACAAAGCAGAACCTGGTGGCCGTCTTCATGTCAGCCACGCTGGCTCCTCCACCGCACCGCGAGCACGTCCCCGCTGCTGGCTTGCTCCGCCGCACCTCCTTCCTCTGGTCCACCAGAAAACAGAAACACACCATCCTCGCAGATAGAAAGGCTTGATTGGTTCAAAGTATATAAATAATAACGTGTTCGTATCAGTTTGTAGCAACTAGGAAACTGCGTGCGTCGCTGTTTTTATTCACAAATTGCTCACAAGTGCCTCTGCTTCAACTTTAATGTAGTACAATCCCCTTTTATATCCATGCATTCTACAAGAAAAATAATAAATAAAATAAACAGAAAGTCTAGAGTCAGCACTTTTTTTTTAATTTGGTCAACACTTAATTATAAAAAAAATGAGTGATTTTATATTATTAAATGTAATCTCACACCATTAATAATATTATTGATGGCCAATTAATGGTTACAAAATACAAAACTTATTGTTCTCTAACACTCTTCATAAATAAATACTATTTATAGGCAAAAATTATTTGTTAGGATGGTAAAAATTTAAGTATAATTAATTTTAAATGAAATTGATAGTTAAGAGTAGTTAGATAATTTTACAGATTTAATTAAATTGTCATCTAATAACTATTATCTATTAATTTTACGTAAAATTAATTGTATTTGAGTTTTTATTTATATTTATATATAAATACACATATAATTTGATCATTAATTTTAATGACCGGCTTTGTTGTACATTTAATACAGTTGAAATAACGACTATATTATGTATACACTAAAATCAACTTTTAAAATCAGTGTTTAGTATAAAATATATGTTAAAATATAAATATATATTATAAATAAATTAAATTACATATATATTTATACATAAATATTTTAATGATTGACTTTGACATACAAATAACATTGTTATTGAAATAAATATGCAAATTGTAATGGTTTGATGGGTTTTTGTGGGTAGAATGGGGAATAGCATAAGGACGCGTGGAGGTGATGCAATAAATAATGAAGAGTGCTGGGGTCAGTAATTTTAATATTTTGTAATCATCAATAGTATTTTTAATGATGTGAAATTACATTCAATAATAAAAAATTACTAATTTTTTTTTTGATAATTAAATACTAACTACAAAATACAAAATTGTTGAATCCTAGACTTTTTCATAAATAATTAAATAGGGTCATGCTTTGCCCGTTAAGATATGTCAATGATTCATGTATGTGGTTCAACCATGTAGGTGGTAGTTAGCAGCTCCATCTTTATTTATTTTATGTATTTATTTATTTTTATTTTTAAATTTCCCCAACTTGCCAATGTGCATGTCAGCGTTCAGTTCGATGTCTCTCTAGCAAGCAATAATTTAAAAGTACTATATGAAAATAACCTTATGAAAAATTTTATGGAGGAGTATTACTGTTTTTATTTTGATGTGGGGGTTTCATTTTGTTGGCTTGGCAATTCATTTCCATTTTCCAATATTGAATATTTTGATAGCTATGCGTATGCCAGAACTAGCTGCCGATATTTCTTCTCAAAGATTTAAGTAATAAGTGGAGTGATTATTTGAATGAATACCATCTATCATATTATTGTGTTTTAATTTTGTTGGCTCTACATCAAAAAATATGAACTTTCTTTTATGCGATCGGTAGGAACAAAAATTATATTTTAAGCAGTTGAAACACATACATGTCGTTTTCATCATATTTCAGACATAATATTTGGTTACAATTTACATCACAAAAAAATAGAGTAACTGTGCGATAGATTTATAAGTCTTCTAAAAAAAATATTTAAGTTATTGAGAAAATTTTGTAATGAATTTATAGATTTTTGAGGGGAAAAAATTCAAATAACTCCCTTAAAAAATGAAATATCGGACTTATTACTCCTAAAAATTGCAATATTGAGCGCTTATTCTTCTACCAGAGACCTATAAGTTTGGTGTTGCAAACTTGTAATTTGTAAGAAATGTACTAAGATAAAGTATAAGAAATTAATTTTTAATTAGTAAATATTATCTAACATTTTTTAAAATTTATAATTTGGAATCTAGATTGAATAGTTTATAGTTTATAATTTAAAATAAACAAAATAATTTTTAAAAAGTTAGTCGATGTTGACTAAAAAATTATTAACTTCTTAACATTACTGATTTCACTAGATATTTTGTCCTGAGTGATTATAAGTATATCGCGTTACTTAATACTTTATTTTCTTTAAAAACCTATAAATTCATTGCAAAAAAATTCAAGAACTTTCGTGTATTATGATGATGATGAATCCTATTTGTTAATGCCAGCTATAAAATATGTTGCAATTAAGGAACAAGTCGTATATTATAAGGGGAGCATCCCAAACAATTCTATGTATACACAACTAATTTCTAACTTAAATGATACACTACTTTGGCCATAACCTAGTTTTATAGTCTTAACTTAGTCGCCACAAAGGAATACGGTATTTACGAATTTTGATTAGGGAAGAAAATGACAAGAAAGACAAATGTTCTAAGTGTAAAATGAGATTCATTTTATCCTTCGAAATCTTTTCTTTCTTTTTTCTTTTTCTTTTTCCCTCTTTTAAAAACACAATAAATAGTGCATATCTACTAAAGGAATAACATTTTTGTGTATGTTTGCAAGTGACATTTCTTGATGTTTGCAAGTGTTATAGAGCTGCCATCATGGTCTCTCTGGCAGCCGCTTTTCTTAACTCCGTGGCCTTCCCAGTCCCCCGGAAATAATGGTATACTTGCTGCAAATTACATAACATCAATATAATTTTAAAAAGAAAAAAAACGATAAAAGTAACAAAATATGAGAAATTAGTTTTATGTTTTTCTAAAACTCATTTAATTCGTGTTCTAGAAATACTTATAACCATTTTTTTATGTGCAACTTCTTAATTTTATACATTCAAATGATCGGTCATAAATATTTCTAAAACATATATTAAATATGTTTTAAGAATATATTTTCTCAATAAATTGAAAATATTATCATCCTGGGGAGAATTAAACCTGAATAACCCATAAGCTTAGCATTGTTTCAATGGCAAAACATGCAAAACCAGCAAAGTAGAATCCCTGCAAACACAAATAGTAGTATAGTATATCATTTATGCACTTGATTATGACATAATATGATTATATGACGATAAAAATAAACATGTTACTATTAGAGTATATACAATATCGTAGTGATTTATAGAGTAAATGATAAATAAGTCTTTAATCTTTTATTATTGACAAATAAACCCTTAACTAATTAAAAATAAAAAAAACGTTGATCACATTTAAAACCGCGAGACATAGTCTTTCTAAAAATATATATTTTAGACGGAAAAATTTAAATATCTCATATTTTAGAAGATGAGTGATGTTTTTTATATTTTTAATTAGTCTGAAACTCATGTGTCTTTGGAACATTACCGCAACAAGTGAATTAGAGGTTAACTCCTCAAGCGCAGGTAGTATACCCCTGTCCCCAACATGAAATCATATAACATAACCATTAGATATAAGAGAAGAGGTCACAAAAATTTTAAGAAAATAATTTAATAAATTCTCTTTTTTATAAAAGAATTTTGAAAATCATTTTCTGATGAAACTTCTAAATATTTGTTAGAGGTGAACTAACGTTAGGGATTCTCCATTGAAGAAAAACGGAGGCGCAATTGCAGCATAAGCGCAAAAGAAACAGTGCACCTGCTTTGAAGAAAAAAATATATATGAAGAGTTAATTAATTAATTAATTAATTAACAAAATTAACTCATAAAATGAATGAAATTAAAATAAAATTTTATATATAAGACTTGCCGAGTAACACAGGAAAAACCAACCAAACTTGAGAGCACTGTCCGTCCTGTAACAGAATACAGTACAAGAATTATAAAAACAGAAACATATATTATATAGTAATATGGAATATGATAAGGTAATTAATAAGGGACAAATATAAATGAGATTGAAATGTACCTGCTAGCACGATAAAGAGGGCGATACCACAATGTAAAGGATCCTGGAACTCCCGAAATAAGGTATATGACAGCAAGAAACCAGTTTGACATAGCTACAACAATGTGTAAAACATGGTCCTCTAATTAATTAAACAAATCATTGGCTACTAAGTATCTGATTAACATGTCACAGTACCTAGTTAGTTAGTTAGTTATTATTATTACAAAAATACAAACCTCCTCCATACGCCCAAGCCACACTAACTGCTACCAAATTCCATGTAAGACACGTTATCACTCCTGCACATTCATCAAAACTAATTAAAGACATGTAGATACAGTCATTAAAGTTAATACATAAATGTTGAAATACAAATACATACCCAACCATGTTGTGAATGCAACATACTGGATCCTTTGAAGATGTATTGGTATTTCGGCTGCAATGTCATGATGAATGATAGGGAATAATGGTGGCCAATTCTTTTCCTCTATCACTATTCCAGCTGCAAACCACAAAACAAAAATGAGAAAAAAAATTGCAATATAAAGTCAAATTATATATACCAGGCACCCTAATAAAATAATTCATATTCACGAAATCGCTTTTCTTACAAATTTAAACAAACAGAAAAAGACACGTAGATAATTATACCTCGTGCTATAGCATCTTCCTTTCGTTTCAGTTCCTGCAAAACAATATATATAAGATCATGGACTATTAAATCACAAATGTTGAATCTCATAAACTAAGAGATAGATGATGATTTACCTGTTCCCTTTTTTTCAATTCAGCCTCTCTAGCTTCAAGTTCTTTCTCCCTTGCTTTGAGGTCCTAAATTAATCGGTAAAAAAGAGGAGGAAATAATAATGAAATATTATATGTCAAGAATAACACTAATATGGAACATATATATAGATTAGAGTTTAATTTTGAGATTTGTTTCAACAATTTTCCTTAATATAATCCAATCTACGTACTCTACCTTAGTTGAGTCAAGAGGAATGTCAACCGTTGCACTACGATCATAAGGCTCATGAGGAAGGGGCGATAACTTTGATGATGAACTCTGATATTATTTAAGGGAAGAAAAACCACGTATTATTCAATCTTAAAATGTCTTGTTCATTATATAATAATGATGTTAATAATAATTAAGATAAATGAATAAGAGAGCTTACAGTGGAAAAGAATGAGCCTGCCCCAAATTGTGATCGTCCACCAGAAGCTTTTCCTTTAGCTCCATCCTAACATCATCAATGAAAACGTTTCAGATCTTCTTCCATATTTTGTAGAAACAAAATTTAATGCATTCATAATCAAACTTAAGCTACGTACAAAGAGATTTTATTTTTTTATTTTTTAAAATAAGATTCAGGGTTTTAAATTGAGCTCATAATCACAACTTTTTTTTTTCTCAATGCAGTTTCCACGTTGTGATGCAACAATAATTAATGGCTTACGGCGAAGGGGTTAACATCATCGTCCGCAAAGGGATTGTTGTCGTAGGAACCCATGGGAGGAATATAATAATCAAGTTAAACTAATGAAAACATAAACGGAGATCTAGATCAATACAAGGAAAAGAGAGCAAAAGATTGATGAGAGAAAGAGAAGTTGAGAAAATGGCGTCTAAAAATGACACCAATATTTTTATTGTTTTTGTTTTTGTATGATGAGAATAATGAGCGGCTTCTCTTTATCTAATATTCCATATTATTAATATAAATTGTCTACAAAAGGAAATTATAAATTAATAATATAAACGTTCAGCAAAATATTTGCTTTGATGTGAAAATCTATTCTTAGAAAGCAAATAATTACATTTCACCATCAAGAATATGGAAGCAATCTTCAAACAATTGGCCTAACTAGAAGGGCACTGCAACATGAACTAAAAAACATGGCATGGTTTAAATGAACCATAAAACTTATCAGATATTTTATACTATGAATATAACTACACCAATAATACAAGGGGAGCAATAAGTCTCTTAAGCCATTTGGAAAAAGCTCCTTGGAAGAACTTGGCATGTGAATGCTGTTGGATGGGCAAGTAGGAGAGCAAGTAATGAGGCCCTGTTTGGATGACATGAATATCTCTTACTAGTTGATAACTTTGCAGTTTGCACATCCATTCATGATCAAACATCACTGTCATTCTCATTTTTCGCTTGATTCGGATTGCTGAGATTCCCTCCTTATCATGTTTAGCAAGTACAGGACAACCTCTGACATTGCTGGCCTGAATTCTGGCTCTGACTGCATTAGATCAAACACAATTACAATGGCAGAAAAAATTTTGATAGGCTAATCAACAATGATGTTGAAGTGTTGAATTGATGAAAGCTTACCTGAACACATCGAGAGATAATGTCTGCGAAATTCGACAATGATTTCGCAGGGTATTCTCTGTTTAGAGAAGGATCAACCATCCTAGATAATGCATCAATATCATGAAGTTGAGGAATAGCCCATCTTACCAGAAACTGCTCCCCTCGAGGGCGCGACCTGTCCAAGATGTTTGGAATAAATGATTACACCTATTCAAAAGCCAGAAACAGATGCTGGATTGCTTGTAGATTTGTTATAGGTTCTCACCTGTCATAGGACTTTCGGCCAGTCAAAAGTTCTAACATAACCACTCCAAAGCTGTAAACATCACTTTGGTAGGTGTAAATTCCGGACTCAAATTCTGGAGCCCCGTAGCCATAGGCTGTTAGCAGTTGTCCTGAGAGCTGAAATATCAAGGCATGTTATCACGTTTTTATCATACAAATCAAGCTAACAATTATTCAAGGAACTGCAACTGAACATTAGAATGCTGCTGTGGTTTTACCGAGCCAAATCTTGGGAAAATCATTTTTAAGCATGAAAATTATGCATATAGTGGTTCATAAAAGTCCTAAAAAGAGCATGACTTGGTTCTGCATAATAACAAGAAATTGCAAACAAAGCTAACTACTAGGGAGGCAATCTGCTTAGAAACCCCAACTACTTCTTACCTGACTTACAGAACCCGAAGTTATCAATGGAGCCAAACCACATTCAGAGACGCGGACAGATAGATCATCATCAAGGAGAATGTTAGCAGACTTGAAATTTCTGTGCACAATTGGTGGCTGACATTGCTCATGCAAATACCTTGTCAGATGATAGCATCAAGCATTAGATTAAAAGAGTTCCACATCAAGAACTTATTAATGGTAAATTGGTAATAATCCTGGTGTAGCAACTTAAGGCTCTAGCAAGATTTTAAGCAAATATACTTAGCAAAATTCAACAACTAGGGCAAATATTCTTTTCTTATTTCAGTGCATACTTTACTTACTCTAAGGCTCTAGCAGCTCCGAGTGCTATCCGAATACGAGTATTCCATGACAATCTTGTTCCAAATTCATCATCCGAATGGATTGCATCCTGGAGTGATCCGTTACTGCAGTATTCATAAATCAGAAGCCTTTGGCCATGCTCTGCACAGTATCCAATGAGTTCAACAATATTTGCATGCCGTATTTTGTCAATACCATTTACCAATTCAAGAAACTCATCGTCCTTCTGGTGATCAGAAACTCTCTTCTCTAGTTTCTTGACAGCAAGTATCTAACAATTCATACAGATGGGTAAATATCAAATTGAGAATCTATTCAGGGCACATATAAAATTCTACAAGACTGAGAAGAAATAAATTCTAAATCAAGATGTTTTACAAAATAAATTCTGCGGAAATCAATGCAACTGAGAAGAAACAACCATACCTTTCCATTAGGAAGCTCTGCCCTATACACACTTCCTAGCATGCCCAGCCCTATAAGATTCTCTTGAGAAAAGCTATTTGTATACTGTTGAAGTGATGCAATGGTGAAAGATTTCGCAAAAGTGGGAAGAACCGGACGTTTGTTGGAAGTATTGGTGTTAGCCTCTGCATGGAATTTAGCTGGCTCAACAATCACCCTCTCAGCAACCGGTGGCGGAGATGGTGGGGGTAGGGGTGGAGAAGGCATTGAAAATGAATCTATTCCACTCATATCAATCTCATGATCAACCAAAAGCTTGGGTAATGGTTGCATTTTTTGCACATCTTGATCATCTTGTGGCCTTGGAGTAGTAGCCATTCTCCTGGTATCTGCATTGTGCTTGTCTTTAGGCTTCACAGCAGCTCCTTTTGGTACTATAAATTTTGTTTTAAGAAAATTGTTCAGATTGTGAAATGGTTGAGTAAAATCCTTACAAGGAAAATTTTGATGTTAAGGCAACAAATCATATGAGAAACCAAAGAACATAATTATTTACATTTCTCAGCTTGACTAGGTGGTTGAACCATGGCTTCATAGTTTCTAGGATTCTGGGCTTCACCTCCAAAAGCACCAATATCAAGTCTCTTGGAAGTTCTGTCAACTTGTTCCCTTCTTCTACAGTGTGGAACAAATAGAAGGAGTGCAAGTGCCACAATAACAGCTCCTAGTATACTAGCAATGGTTATCCAAACAACCCTTTTGGTTCTCCCTTTTGACTTCCCTGAATTTGATTCCTTTGCTGCAGTTGGTCCATCAGCCTGTTTAGTTGGTATGCGTCCAGAAGAAGATGGCACCCCAGAAACCACAGTTCCTGATGGTGATGGTGTCCCCGGAGAACGAGGTGGAAGAGACGGAGCTAAAGTAGTATTAAACAGATTTCCATCATTTCTGCATAATAAGATATCACCATGCATTATTGAAGCCATAATATGGTATACACTACACAGTAATTTCTGGTTCAAAGTTTTCACCTGAAGTTAGGGATGCTTAATAGCTTTTGAGGTATTGGTCCGGCAAACTGGTTGTAACTACTATGTCATGCCAAATTCATTTGAAATATGGTTAAGGGATATACAAATCTTTCAGTGGAAGGTCTTGTAAAACGTCCAGGGTCCCGGACAGTTTGTTGTTCTGTAAATGTCTGCAACAAGGGAAGTGTCAGATCAATGGATAGGGTTTAAAAACATAAGTTCATAAATAGTACCTTGCTAATGCAAAATACTCACACAGAGGTCAGAGCTGATAAATTCTCCATAGTTGGGGGCAACTCCCCACTCAGATTATTATTGGATAAATCTCTGCACAGCAGTTTGAGAAGGCACATCAAATATGTTTCATGTACAATGAAGGTAAAAGAATCTCCATTCTAATTGTCTAAATATATACATAAAATTTTAGGCCCTACAGATTGATCAATTTCTGAAGTGACTGAAAAGAATCTGGTATTTCTCCTGTTAAAAGATTGTCATTGAGAGACCTGCAGGGTAAAGGGAGATAATTCAATCTCATTTAGATAAACTTGCATAACAACAGTTAACAAACATTAGAATTTTACATAGAAATAGAAGAAGCTGCAATCTCACATGTCAGTCAGTTCAGGCAATGAGGATAATGACGGAGGAATACTTCCGGTAAGCTGGTTGTCTGAAAGAAAACTGCAAAAACAGCCATCATGTCATTTTGATGGTTCGTCAGCAGATAGGATGACACAGGTAGGTAACACATACAGGTTTTGCAAGGTGACTGGCAAACTGGACGGAATACTTCCCCCAATCTGGTTGTTATTTAGAACTCTGCCGAAAAAGATATGTAGCAAACTGTAAACTAAGCTGCTGCATAAGTACCTTAAAGGAAGGATAACTCCTGAAATTATAGAACTAAAGAAATGCTACACATTAATGCATGCACATTAAACAGGGATTGATATTTACATTGCTCTGATAGAAACAAAGGATCCCAAGCTTTCACCCAGTTCTCCTCCCAAATTTGCACCATTCAAAATTCTGTCATAATTCAAAAACTTATGGTTATAATATTTTGCTAGAAATCAATGAACATGAAGATCGAGAAAAAAGGGATAGCATATCATACATTTCTTGTATGACTGAGCCATTACATTGAACACCCTGCCACCCTTGTGCACAAGGGTCTCCGCCACTCGAAACCCACCCAGGAAGAGGAGGGCTTCCCAATGCAGTATATAGACCATTGATTGCAGCAACTGATATGCAAAATGGACAATGGTGGAGCTCAGATATAATAGAGCATAGACACATCAAACCAAACATAAACATATTGAATGCAATTCCTAAATATCAATCTTTGAGCACATTCTAGAAGAAAGGATACTTCAACAAAAGTAACTACTAGCTGTGACAGGTAATGCAGAATTCCAAGCTTACAAATTCTGAATCAGAAGTGTTTGATCATATTAGTTAACAGAAGAGGCACAGGAGCACAAATTCAATACTTGAGTTTTGAAGTTTTGAGGAGCATCATTTAGAAAGCACCACTAACTAAGAAATAATTCTCTCACACCTTTCTTGGTGGACTCTGAGAAAGAAAATGGGAAAGGAACAGAAAAAGTAAAAAGAAAAGAACATAAAAAAGGTGAGCGAATCATTACCATCACTAGGATTAGTGTCAGCAAATGAAAATTGAACAGTGCAGATCAAAACAAATCCCAAAAGAACTAGTTCATGGATCTTCACTCTCTTGTACTTTGAAGCAGATCTCTTCTCACCCATTGTTTCCCACCTTAACCTTAAACTACACCTCACTCCTAAACCTTGAACCTAGCTATCAAACCATGCTGTCACAGCTGAAAATCCCACCAACAAAGATCCTCAAAACAGAGGAAGTAGAAGACAATCAAGCTGAAACAAAAACAAACCTATTATTCCACAAGCACCAAAAATGCATAAAGGAGTTACATTTAAAGAGTATTATACATATCATAAGCAAGGGGATGAAATCTAAGTGGATGAAATTACCTGAAAGAGAAAGTGAAATTGTTCTGAACTCAATGCCTAAAATCTGGAGAAGAAAACTTGATGGAAGGAGAGTGTGTAGATAATAAACTTAACTGCTAAGATTCAGAGGAAGAGAAATTAGTGGACACGGTAAGCAAAGCACACACAGAGACGCACACTGCATTGCTAAAAGCTTTTAGCATTAAGCATTATAATAATAATAAGTGATTAAATATTTGATTTGTAGTAAAAACATACCCTTTTAAATGGAAGAAAAAGCTGAAAACAACGGGAAAGAAAAGGCAAAGGAATGTGAAAAGCTGAAAACTGAAGAGGTTCTCTCACTGAAACACAAAATCAAACACATACTGGGCACTCTCTTGAGATGAGTGTGTACATGAGTGTGTTCAATGTCATACATATCTTCTTTCTTAACAACAGTTACCCTTGCCACGCTCCTTCTTTGACGCGTACAGTTTCCCATGTTTTTATGTTTCCACCATTTTTTTTATTCTTCTTATCTTATAGTAATGTATATTATAGGAAAGTTATCACGTATTCCTGTGTACGATTGCGGAATTTCATATTCCTATGTACTATCAAGTTTCTAGCAATACTTTTGTCTTCTAGTAAGCTTTGAAATTACTATATTAACCCTTAAGTAGACATGAAATTATGCAATTGGCCAGCTGAAAATAGTTCACATAGGAATAGCAAGATAGTTCGAATGTTTGTGGCTTAATCATTGGCCTAATTTTAACTGAGTCAAAGTGTATAAGAATAGGATAGAATGGCTTAACATTCCTCATTTGTAATATAGAGCATTTGAAAATATTTTAATTTTTACATAATTTTAAAAATAATTATTTTACATATTAATATTATTATAGAGAGTAATTGAATATGTTAAGCGACTAACACTGATAAAATTAAACAATTTGTTAATAGGAAGGAAATTAAGTATAATTAAAGTAGATATTTATACAATATATAAAAAAATTCTATTCAATCTGTATTTATAAAATTTTTAAAATTTATTCTTTATCAATTTATTTAATTTGTATTAATTTCATTTTATTGCAAAAATATTCTTGAATAATTATTGGAGATAGAAAATAAAAAAATATAATTATAAAAAAATAGTGTTAAAATTTAAATATGACTATATATATATATATATAGTGCTGTCTTTTTTTAAAGTAATATTCAAACTATATTCTCTTATTATGTTGTTTTAGTTCTTTTGTATTTTAAAATTTGTTAATTTTTTTAATATATTTTTTATTAGTATATCCATATATATGAAAAATTTTAGGGGGTCAATAATTTTTGGGCAAGTTACCAAAATAAAATATGGGCTCCAAAATTACCGAAATATAACTTTTACAGTTTTGATACGAAAATGCAACTTTCTACAAAACTATATAAACTACTGATGGAGTCCCACGATTTCAAAATACACATAAACCGCTGATGGGATCCCGCCGTTTCTGTGTGAATGGCAAATAGGCATAAATCATAGAAGTGATCTAGCGGTTTATAGTTACACAAACAAAATCGCATCAACTTTACCCAAGAGAATCAAAATTACATAGAGAAACACAAATAACAACGACATTACAGTAAAACCAAATCAACAGCATAACAGTAAACATTCAGACCAACAACTTAACACACCAATACAAGACAGCAAAACAAATAAGGATAGAACAATAAAACTTAAACACAAAGATCTGATTGACAGCTATGCATCGGCTTCGGGTGCAGCACATCGTTGGGGGCAACTCCTGCGAATGTGTCCAGTCTGCCTACATAGCCCACAGCGCTTCGACCTAGCAGTATCGGCCTCATTTATGGTGTTACAGATTCTGGTATACCTCGGTCGCCCTTCTCTGACACGTCTCATGTTAGGATCAGGAACGACAGTCGGACCGTTATAAGGTGGCCAGAGACCCTTTGGAATAGGAGGCAGAAACCCCATCCGATATACATTGAACACCTCAGTTATGGTATAAACTTCATGAACGTATGTAGCCCAGTCTAGCTGGGAATGAGCACAGCATGCAATCGCATGGCAGCACGGGTAATGTAGAGTATGGAAGTACCCACACTCACAAGTGTGATCCCTGAGGAAAACCCGATACGTACCTAGCGAGAAGTTACCGGTAGCTGTCATCTCTGCAATAGTATACTCAGACTGATGTCTGTCAAACAGAGTAACAGTGAAGCACCTCGAATCCTTCAAGTCGCGCTCTATATCGCCTTAACCAGCGTTTGACAAAATCGGTGGCCAGATCTCAACTGAGCCTCTGCTGACTGTCCTCGAATGACAAAAAGCTCTACTAGCCTCCCATATGTCGACTTCACTAGTGCAGTGACCGGCAGATTCCGTGTCTCCTTCAACACAGAATTGACATACTCGGATATGTTCGTCGTCATGTGGCCGAACCGTCTGCCTCCATCTTGGTGCTGAGTCCACTTGTCGTACTCCATTCGGTTAGCCCAATCATACATGGCCGGATTCTCAATCCTCATAATATCAAACCAATAGTCAAACTTGGCCTCAGTTTTGGCATATGCGGCATTCACGAGCAGCGGCCTCGCATCCTGCCCCTTGAAACTGAGGGCAAAATTAGCTGCAACGTGTCAAATGCAAAACGCTCGATATGCATGAGGCGGTAGCCAACCACTATCAGGTGCTTCCAGTGTAGCCTTAATGCCATTGTGCCTGTCAGAGATCATCAGAATGTCTTCTTGAGGAGTCACGTGTTGATGCAAATTGGATAAGAAAAATTACCAGGACTTTGCATTCTCCCCTTCCACAAGTGCAAAGGCAATAGGCAAACTCCCATCAACGGTTTACATAATTTTGTAGAAAGTTGTATTTTCGTATCCAAATTACAAAAGTTGTATTTCGATAATTTTAGAGTCCAAATGTTTTATTTTCGTAACTTGTCCATAATTTTTACTATTTTTTGTCATTATTTATATAAGTATAATTATTAAATTATCTTTAACAAATAAATTTTATTAATTTATGTGTGCAAAAAGACTTTTAAATCTAAATTCTATCAAAGATTAATTTTTCTTTTTTGTAAATTGAAAGTTTTTTCTTATTTTTCTGTAAAAAAGAATTAATAGTGAATTTTTTTACTTTTAAATATTTTTATTGTGTGGTCTTTAAGACTAGTTATTTTAATTTCAAAAAATACTTGTTTTTTGTTGTCTTTTTGTATTATAGTCACAACATATTGTAACACTTACATTTAGTTTAATTTTATAATAGTATCTCTGATGTTTTAAATATATTTTAGTTTTATCTTCAACAGCTATTTTAGTTATACCTCTAAAAATATTAATACCATATAACATGACAAATTGAACTATTAGTAATACCTGAGTTAAGTACCCCTATATATAAGTGAAATTAGCATAACATTATGAAGTTATTAATTAGCTACATTAACTATTGGTTATTAATCCACTAAAAATCAACACTAATTTTTTTTATAAAATTAGTCGTGTGATTCTTATTATAAGTAATACAAAGCAAAAAAATACAAAATTAAAAGAAGAAAAATGTGCTTTCAATTATATTAAGTATAAAATAGACATAAATTTTATATTTAATTAGATGAAATTAAAAAAATACAAATGCGTGATCTTTTTATTTTAATTAGCAATTGAGGTATTTTATATATACACTCGTCTTCCCTCTATTTTATAAATGTACATTCTCCTCCCTTCTAACTTTTAAAAAACTTCTTCTTTAATCCATTTTAAATTTTTTGTGTTAACTAATGTTAACTTTATTCATTTTTTAAAAAAAATAAATTATTTTTTGAAAAAAATATCCATTAAAAAAAATTTATTTTTTATCATTAAATTTTACTTACCAAAATACCTTTTAATAAATTATTCTTTTATTGATTAAATTGTATTTTTAAATATATTCATTAATCGTCAAAAGAAGAACCCCTATTATACTTAATTTAAAGTATTTTATTTCTTATAAAGTCTATGACTTTACTTTATTTTTGATTAATATTCAAAATTTCTACTAAAATAACTTTTTAGGTTTCACAAAATATAACATACATAATTTTGATTGCAAACAAAATTAAGAACTTACCATGATTTTCTATCAAATTTTAAATAAATTTTTAAGCTCATTACAAACACATTTGTAAGTTAAAAAATACTATGTACATACAAAAAATTAAATATTAAGATAATTACTATGTATTAAAGTAATATGTAGAAACGGAGTTATGTTATATTTTGAAAAAAAAAGACTAAAAATTAATTTTATAAAAAGAGAGTTAAATAAAAATGTATACATAATTTGTTAAAAAAAATTAAGAGGAGGCATTGCGCCTCTTCCTTTACACAAGATTTTGTCTTTATTTATACATATTAATTTACATATTTTTAATTAAATAATTAGCTATTAAAATAATTAAATTTAACATAATAGAATAATCAAATAATAAATAAATAATTTAATTATTTTATAGTACTATAATGAAAAATTTTATGAAAATTAAATTATATTTTTATACACAATAATTAAATGTTTTTTATATCATTGCATGATTTTTGTTGTGAAACTCGTTAAAAAAAAAATAAATAATGCCATTTAATGCAGCTCAGCCAAGACATATCATATGTGGCGGCTGGGAAAATGGCTTTTAAAATTTGTCTACAAGGACAAACTAAGCTGACTTCAATCATACAAAACTTGTTAAAGGAAGAAACGGTTGCATGTCTATATGTACCACCCAGCCTTCATGTTTATGTGTGTTTCACTCGCCAAATCTGGACCTTTTATTTTTTTTATTATTATATCTAAATGGTTAACGTTGTTGGAATATCATATTTCAAAAAGGACATCGACATACGTGAACATCTTTCTATATTATATTATTATTACACATACACTATGATATTGATATTAATAATAATGAGGCTGCCATGATGCTGTGGCTTGTCGTCAATTATTTGTCAAACTAGAATATATTCTTGCATCGACATTGATCAACCATCAATTACATTATGACAATGACCCCATATCGGATTTAGCTTCTTGTTACTTTGCATCATTGCATTCATTATTTTCATGTTATTATTGCTGTATTAATATTAATTAATTAAATAATGGAGGAAGCTATTGTTTAAAAAAATAAATATTATGGTCTTTTCCATTTGGACCAACATTGTGGAACAATATCAAAATTTAATATTTACATAAAAATCCTAGGTCAAAATTAAAATGTATTATCTTGTTTTGTTTTTAAGTAATCCGTGAAAAAAAATAGAATTTATTACCTTTTAATTTCTGATATTTAATAATAAAAAAACCATAATTTACATTTTTCTGTTTTTTTTTAAACCACAATTTATATGGAATAAAAACAACACAGATATAACCAATTTTAATTTAAAAAAATTACTTAATTTTGTTATTTCTAATTGTAATTAAGTGAATAAAAACCCTATGTTTTGTATGCTACTACTATTTATTACAATAAGGAGATAGTAAAAAAACCATAGTGTATATATATAAATAGTTAATAATAATAATAATGATTGGATAAAGCATTTTTCAATAATTGGCTATGATTTTATTTTGAGTTAATACTTAAAATAATCTCTAAAATTTGATCTTGATTTACATTAGTTTTTTAATTTTTGATTGATCTAAATTGTACTTTAAAATTTTAAGATGTGACTCTAGTTGGTTTCTCCATTTATTTCATCGTTGAATAAGTGATGTGACATGTTTAGTTGACATTTTATACCTAAAATGTAACAAAACAACGCTGTTCATTAAGCAAACTCTCAACTGACTTTTCTTCCTCCTCCTCCTACTCAATTTGGCGCTCTCTCACCTCGATTTACTGTCATCGCACCTCTCGCTTTCCTCTCACTCTCTCACATAGTCACACTCACAACACCGCCATGGTCTCCTTCTTTCGTTACAACAATGCCGTCACGAAGCATGCCCGCAGAACCAACTCCAACATCACCGCAGCACCCATACATGTGAATCAAAGAATTTTGAGCAGATAGCACCTTATCAACTCCATTCTTCAGGGCTTCACCGTGTACTTCCTCCTAAATTGAAGACAATCCATCTTGGCACAGGAACTAATGAGGAGTACAAAAGTGTAAATATTGAAAAAGAAACCATTATGCAAAGAATGAAATGAAAAAGTAAGAGCTTAATGAGAAATGTGACTGTTAGAATAAACCTGAATCATTGTGTTGGTGCGGAAGATATTTAAGGTGTTGTTGAAGTGACGAAAGATTAAAAGGGTATAAGCGACGTCAAATAAGTGTGAGGCGGCTCAAAAGGGTACGTGCAATGTGGGAGTTGCGAAGGAGGGAAGTAGTAGTAAGGAGTGCCTGAATTTGAAAGAGATGGTAGGTGATGTAGCTGAAGGTGTTGAAAGGGAAGAGAGTGGTTATGGTTGTGTTGGTGGAAAAAAAAAGAGGAAATGGAGGACGATGAAGATGAATAAGAAGATGAATATGAAGATGAAGAAAGAATGGTGGTTGGGTGAGGAAAAATGGTGTTTCGAAGAAGAAGTTGAAGTTGTTGACCTTTTGACCTTTTGATCATCATTAATAAACATGTCTCTACTCTTTGCTCAACTAAACGTGCTACGTCATTTTTTCGATGATGAAAATAAATATAGAGACCAGCTTGAGTCATGCCTTAAAATTTCAGGGTATAATTTGAGTCAATTAGAAATTAAAGGGCTAAATTAAATCACAGGTCAAATTTCAGAAGTCATTTTGAGTATTAACTTTTTTATTTTAGGGTTAAGTATAATTTGGTCCTTAAGGTATAGGCCGAAACTTTTTTTTGTCTCGAACTTTTTTTTGCATTACTTAATTTTAAAATCGTCCTTACTTTAGGGACTAAGATCGTATAGAAGTGACAACAAAAACAGAAATAAAGGTAGATTATGAACAACTTCCTATTCTTTTTCTCTTTCCCCTTCTTTTTTTTTCCTTCTCTATTCGCAAGAATAAAAATATTTTTTTTTATAATTTTTTTGTTGTGAATAATTTAATCCAAAATTTTAATATATATATAAAAGACGATTTTAAAATTTAATTTTAAATTTTAAAAATGATTTTGTATATAAAAAAAAGTTAAAAATAAAAAAATTTTTGACCTATATTTTAAAAAATAAAATTGTACTTAACTCTTTACTTTAATATGAACGTTATTTATTTGTTTATCTTTGTTATGATTGGTGAGATGATTGGTGGTGTGGTTATAGAGAGTGTGCTTCGCGTGGCATGGCTGCGCGTGAGTATGGGTTATTCTTACTCAGATGGAATAATAACACAAGTGGAATTTTTTTCAAAAATAAAAAATAAAAGAAATGGTGAATCGATGATTCATGATTGTTAGGTTGTATATTATTTCCAGTCCTCTCGTATATTTTCTCTTATGGTAGAAAATAAATATTATCTTTTTTGCATTAGCTATTAATCAATTTCAATATAAAAAATAAATATATACAAAAAATAGGTAAAATATATACATATAGTATTTAAAATATAATAAAAAAGTGAGACTATATTTTAGAAAGATTATAGCATGTACAGCTGTTAAACAGATTAGTCCAAATTATTTAGGCATGTTTAAATTTGTTCATCTTTTACAATTTTTAAACTTAAATAATTTATGATTAGCCTGATAGATTATACTAAATTGTCTGTTTTTTTATTTTAAATTTTAAAAATTAATTTGACAAATGATATTACTTTTAAATAAAAAAAACTTAAACAAATTACTTTTTTTATTATGTGCCCAATCTTTTGGTCAGATCAAGATAAATATTAGTTAAAAATGACTAAATTTAAAAAAAATATAAATTTTTAAACCAGTCACCCACTTAGTCTATAAATTAACATGTTTAATTCATTATTTTTTTAGATTAATCAATCCAAAATTTAAACAGATTTAACTTTAAAAATAAAAATCCATTAGTTTAAATAGATAAACAAAAGTGACTCGATGAGTTTGGTCCATTTTAACGATTCCAAATAAAAGTCGCCAGTTGGCGTATGGGTTTTGTGTGCTACCGAATGATTGTTGTGGGCTTTGTGTCAGCCCACTATATTCTTAAGAGAAAATCTATGATTCTATTTTTGTGCAACAACGTCTATTCCTAATTTTTATATTTGCAATTTTGCATGACGTATAGTCGTATACAATTTTGTAACTTGCACATGATAATCTATATATATATATATAAAAAGGGTGCTCGCCAAAACAAATAAAGTGAGAATAATATCCTTTTTTTAGAAAAGAGTTATTAATTCATTATTAATGTATGAAATTTTATGTTAATAATATATATACGTGTGTGTGCCGTGTGCCGTGTGCGTGCGCCAGAAAACAACGGTAGCTGATAGCTATTCCTCATTCATCACTCTGCTATCCGAATCTCTGCGCGATACTACGATGCCCTATCGCTATCAGCTATCAACAATTACATTTATTTGAAACAAGTTTGCTGTAAAATCAAGCATTAATTATTATTTAAAATTGGAATTTCAATTTTTTTATTATTATTAAATAGATATTAGTACGTAGTCATCATTTGAGTTTAATCAAACTTGCGAAAGCTTTCTTCTCACAGTGTCGATCTTAGATAGATCTCCCAGTGGGGAAAAAGAAATTAAAAGACTAAGGAAAAAAGTGGATCAAAGGTAACAAATAGGAGCTTGCAATTTCATACTTTTTTAGTATCCGATGAATGCTAATACCAATGTGCAATTGGGCACCTTTGACATTTGACATTTGACAATGCTATCGTTGTTGGCTGTCTCAAACATAAGAGGACAAATAAGTGATCACCAATCAAAATTTGCCGCTGCTTTGCTACCTCTAATCTCCATATTAATTATTTAGGACACAAGATATAGTGATAGAAGATAAACACAATGCAAAAAGTGTTCTTTTATCTTACAATAAATCGCTATTAAATTTGTCTCATCTCCTATATACTTTTCTTTGGTTCTCTTTCTAATGTCTCTATTCTGTAAGATGATATGAAATAAAACCTAAATGCACATGAATTGTTGATGATGGCATAATTAATAACACCTACATCTTGCTACTAATTTAATAAGGTCCAAGGGAATGTTTAAATGTTGGCAAATAACACATACCATCATTTTGGTTCGATAAACTTGAAGTAAAAGATGGAAAATATTGTCACCCCATCCATTTGAAACTTTAATTGATGTCTCAAATTTCAATATATTCTCTCCGAGGGAGCAAAAAGGCCCACCAAACTGGAAAAATGATGAACAATTTGACTTCTTTTACCTCAATAATTTTCCATCTCAGCGGGGACCAATACGACAAAACTGCAAGTTTGCAACAACCTAGCGTCTCTTAATTAATACTTTATGTGCGTGTATAAAAAACTAATATTTTGATGATCAGTTTTATTATAGAATCTAAGGGTTGTCATGTTCCTGCATGGTTTAGGTTTATTCATATTGTTTAGGCCATATTAAACAATAATGTGGGTGTAGCTAAATATCTATTAATTAATTTTATAGAGATATTAAATAATAGTCATTCCTTGAACTAGTATCTTGCATGTCCTTGTCATCAATCTTTGTTTTGTTCTTTTTGCAAACGAAATCCTCCAAATGTGGTAAAAAAATTGTTCGCAAGGGTTGGAAGAAAACCTCACATGGACTATTGAAAAAGAAAATATTTAAACCAGTTTAAATTGGTCAAATAATTAACAAATTATTAGATTTATTTAATTGAATTTAATTATTAAAATAATTTTTTTTTATTTTCTACAGTATGCCCCAACCCAACAGGTCAAGGAAACCTCACATAGTATCACCGTTGGTTCTGAACAACAGAACAAGTAAGCGTTTTTCTTTTCTTTTATTTTTTTGGTAAAGGAACAAGTAAGCTTAGATACCAACAAATTTAAAGCCCAAACAGTGCTTATTAAGGCCCATCAGTGTAGCCCACAATAGGCAGGCCCAAAATACAGCCCAATACGATGCCGATGGTGGTGGTTAGTGGTTGGTATGCGACAACGATCGATCTCAGCTCCAAAGCAGGGGCAGAGAGAGAGAGAGCCATCCTCATCTTCATCCTCATCGTTCCTAACTGTCTGCAAACACCACCATGATGATGTATTCTCGTTTTCGAACCGCAGGTCGGAATATCAAATCCGCCGCAAAATGCTTCTTTTCCTCTTCTACGATGCCTCCGCCGGCAGCACCCCCGCCGCCGCCGCAGAATCTGGCGGCGCTCCGTGCTCGTCTGGCGGAGGAGTCTCCGTCTCTGTCGGACTTCATTGCGCTAAAATCTGGGAACGCGTACTCGGTGGAGGTCGGAACGAAGAAGAAGCCGCTGCCGAAGCCTAAGTGGATGAAGGAGTCTATCCCAGGAGGTGAGAAATACGTGCAGATCAAGAAGAAGCTTCGAGAATTGAAGCTCCACACGGTATGCGAGGAAGCCAAGTGTCCTAATTTAGGGGAGTGCTGGTCCGGCGGCGAGACCGGCACCGCCACCGCTACCATCATGATCCTCGGCGACACTTGTACTCGAGGTTGCAGGTTATGTATCTATCATTTGTTATTTATAGAATTTTATATCAATTTAATGTAATTCAATTTGTGATTAGTGCATAGAATTTTTTGATGTTGTTGATTATAGGATTAGGAATGGGAACTCTAGCTTTAGAAAATTTCAAGTAGAACAATCGTTGATAAGAGTGTTTTTTATAAGTTAATAGAATAGATGGCAGTGGAACCCTTCCATTTAGATATTTTTATGTTAATTTTCAGATTTTGCAATGTGAAGACATCGAGGACTCCTCCACCACCTGACCCTGATGAGCCCACCAATGTGGCTGAAGCAATTGCGTCATGGGGTTTGGATTATGTGGTTATAACAAGTGTTGACCGTGATGATTTACCTGATCAAGGGAGTGGTCATTTTACTGAAACAGTACAGAAATTGAAGATACTGAAGCCTAATATGTTGATAGAAGCCTTAGGTATGCATTTTGAATGTTTTGCGGTTCTTAAAACTGTTGACACATGGCAGCCTAACCTTATCCTGCTAGGAGGATGTCTCATTCTTATAAATGAAAATTTCCAAGCACCTAGGTTGTTTGCAAGTATAGTACATAATCAATAATGGATATGAAAGGAAGGATGGTCTTTAGTTTTTCTGTTTTTACTGAAGTTTATTAGGTAGCAAGTAGAACTAAGTGGTGGTATCTAGAATGCGAATTATTATGTTAGCTGTTGGTTTATTAATAGCTGTTGTCTTGACAGCACTGCTTTTGATTAGAATGATAAGAATAAAGACATTATTGATACGGAACTAGGGTGAAATTTTGAAGAATTGATTTGTAGTCACATAATTTCTTCATTGGGTTCAATCCTAGTTGATTTTTTCTTAGATGGATTATTATCAAGGGACTATCCTTTTTAGATAAAATTCAGAATTTCTTTCTGTTATAGTCATTGAACTATGTTTGTTGCAACAGTTCCTGATTTTCGAGGAGATGCTAGTTGCGTAGAGAAGGTTGCTAAATCAGGATTAGATGTCTTTGCACATAATATCGAGACAGTTGAAGAGCTTCAAAGTGTTGTGCGGGATCACCGAGCTAATTTTAAACAGTCCATGGATGTTCTAATGATGGCCAAAGATTATGCACCTGCCGGAACCCTCACAAAGACCTCAATAATGTTAGGCTGCGGGGAAACACCTGACCAGGTTGTGAAGACAATGGAGAAGGTGAGAGCAGCTGGTGTTGACGTGATGACTTTTGGTCAGTATATGAGACCTTCAAAGCGCCATATGCCAGTATCTGAGTACATTACACCTGAGGCCTTTGAGAAGTATCAGACACTTGGTATGGAAATGGTAGGTCTCTATATTTGTTCCATTGGTTACGATCAATTGTATTTTACTTTTCCATAAACGAGAGGAATGTTAGTATGTTACTTATTGCATAAAAGATGATTACTAATATTTGATGTTATCATCATTTCTCTAGTATTCTATTATCATAATCTCAGTTCAGTAACATTTGCTAGGATCTCATAAAATGAGTATATATTTTAGTCAAACCATACATCTTAAAACATTTGGGCTCCTTGCCAATATTTAAATATATTCTTAAAAGTCGAGGCAGACAAACACATTTGCTGCATCATTGTTGCACACACAGTATGTTTAAACTTTAAAGTAATCTGTATGCTGCCAACTCATGGTAAATTCCTTGCAAGCAATTTGAACACGCTGGTGGCCCTGCATGTAAGAATCCTAACACTACATATGGCATTCTGTACTTGATAATGGCAACAGAGTGTAATCATGGTGCATTTCTCTCTTTTTGATTGTTGCATGTGACATGTTGATTTGCAGAGGGGGATTCTATTAAAAATAGCTGCATATGGTACTTATTATAACTTGATCATGTGTTATGAATGATGGATTAATCCTACTTTGTTTGTCACAGGGATTTCGGTATGTGGCATCTGGTCCCATGGTTAGGTCATCATACAAGGCAGGCGAATTCTATATTAAGTCCATGATTGAATCCGACAGGGCTGCATCTCCCTCAAAGCTGACTGCTTCTTGATCCATTCTTTTCTTTTCCACCATTTTTATGTGCATTATATATAATGGGTACACCCTTACCCCATACTATTGATGCTCGTTCATGCCACATGTAATATATCAGTAACATGCTGTAAGTGGCAAAGCTTTCTGCAACTTTTTTACCCAACCATCAATGAGTGGATTGGTTCAGATTTATTGGAAAATGCAACATCCCCTCCCTGTTGCAAAGGTTAATTCAATATTTCTAATATATGTCAACTCAAATTTGGGAAATCATGTAAAGCGGCTGATTTTAATGTGGCTGTAGTGCAGTGTTGATTTTGAGAAGTGTTATTCAAAATTTCAGTGTGTTAACTCATCTTCAGTGGCTGAAATTTAAACCAATGTTTGGGACCACTTTGATAGCAGTGTAGAACCAAAAGCATATAATTCTGCTTTGCTGTTAGCAGATCAAGGTGAAGCCATGTTAGTGTTAGTGTGTTACCGTTGCAATCATCAGGTGGAGCTCTGAGGGCTTCTTTTTTGGGTTATGACTTTAGTGTATAAATTTCTGTATACTGTGGGAAGGGGGAGTGGTAGTTTATTTATTTATTTATTTTTGCTACAATTTTTTTTTTAAAATTGAACCATTAAAGTCGGGTGGTCCATTTCTATTTTCTATGATGGGCCTAACCAACCAATCAATCCTTTGTAATTTCATATTGGAATTTGGAAATGAGGAATTTTGCATCGGTAATAAGTAATAAAAGTTATGAAAATTTTTAAGTATACTGGTATATTGGTGTTTTTGTAATTTTTAACTGTTAATTTTAATTATAAAAATTATATAAAATTAAGATCAATAGTTAAAAATCATTGAAATACTAATGTACCAGTATACTAAAAAACTTTTTTAAAAGTTAAATACCAAAATAAAAAAAGGTAATGTGTAGCCATATGATTGGATGCTTTTATTTGGTACAAATCGTGTACTAATATTATCACGAAACCAGTTTCAAATCTTCCAAATTATTTCCGAGATTACTACATTCAATATCAACAATTTGAAAGGCAAGTGTCTTTCTTGGCTCTGCTTTCCGTTGTTAGGTCCTTTAACACGACATTGACAGCCTTGTCCATCATCATGTTGCACTTTTTAATCATCTTTTGCCGTTTCTCATTTTATTGCATAAAATTTCAGAATTAGCTTTTGAATTTCACCTTTTTTTAATATAAATAAAAACACTCCCACATGAAATTTCAGAATTAATTTTTGAATTCTTCTCTTCGCTTTCTTGCTTGAAATAACTAGATGATGTAATTTGTGCAAAATAAATGAACAATCATACCTACATGGTCTCTTCAACAATTAAGTACAAGAGATTACTCATTCTAAAATTGATAGATTTAATTATTTAAGAAAATATGTTGAAATTTTAACCATATAAAATTTGTTAAATATAATAATTTTTCATTTGAATGAATAGTAGTATTGCTGAAAAAATTAGTAAGATTTTGGAATTTGAATTCTTCCCAGATAAAGGACAGTTTCAAGTCAAACTGTGTTTTCCTTTTTCTAATATACTCAACCACACAAGTTTAATAACATTGATTGCTTCACAAATCACATATCACAAACTATACTAATTGCTAAAGAAAGCAATTTAAATGTCTAACGGTTATTAGTATCACCATGGAATGTAGCAAGTTGGCAGCGTAATATTTGGATATTCTCTGTTTTTCATTTTTATTATTTTGGTTACAAAAGTGTAGAATAAATAACTTATGTCTTGTTAAGATGCGATGTGAATATTACGGAAAATTATTGCAACCATGAAAATAATAATGAATTATAAACTCAAACCAAATGCTTTAATACAAACTGATTTAATATGAAATAAATACAACTGTTAATACCATGCAATGAATCTCTACTCAAATAGCAAATAGCCAAAGAGCTAGAAAAGAAATGTTTTTAGGGCCGAACATTTTGTGTTTGTAGCTTTTAGAAATATATTGAAACAGGATCTCATATGTAGTGGTTAATTATAGTATGAGACTATCATGATTATGGAGCATTGGAGATACTATCTAATCTTTACATGCAATATTAATAGTACAATACTTTTAAGAAGGATTTTAACTCATGGACTCCACCCATATGTGTAACTAATTTCATTTCTTAAACGTAGAATATTATATGTATTATTTTTGTATTTTTGTATTTTTAATATTAAAAATAATTGATAAAATATATGAAACATAAAAAAATATATCTTGTATTACATAAAAATATAAACAAAAAGTGATTCAAAGGTTAATAATGGATCATGACATGCTATGATGCTAATATTAGTGGATATAATACTTACGTACTCCATTTTCTCTGTTATTTCAGATTGGGTCATGCTAGTTGTATAGTACCCGTCTAGACTTGGAAGAATTAAGCTTAAAATAATCTTGCCTGCATGGCTACATGATTAACTTTCAGTTAGGTGGAAAAACTAGGTTTTAAATTCAGGGTAATATATATTATTTTGATTTAACATTGATTAGATTGTCATTATAGAGTAGCATGATGTATTATTATTGATCAATACATAATGCTTCAACTTTCAACAAGTCAGTGGTGAAAGGTATTGGACACAAGTGTATCCTTCATCACTACCATGATCAAAGCTATGTATATATATTATATAAACAAGTGTAACAAGTTCACCTTAAGGATCAAATCAAACCCTTCCTCACTTTATGAATTGAACAAATAATGAAGCCAATTCAATTGCATTGATGTTTCCAACAACAATGCTTTTCTCACCATTGCCACCTTCTAAAACCTCTCTTTTATTAAGATAACAACTTTGATCCAAAATGGGTTGCTGCTTCAGCACCATCAATACTCCAAACACCAATAAAGATCAAAATGCCCTTAAATCAGATTTGACCCATGAAAACCTAAACCACAGAGCTCCACCATCACCACCACCTGTTGAAGAAAAATCTGTAGTTAAAGAGGTTCTATCTGAAACACCCATTTCCAAACCCCAAGTTTCTGTTTTGACGATAGAAACAGAGACCCAACTTCCAAAAATCCAAAATTCAAAGTGCCCCATCTTCAACGAAGCTCAGGAACAAGTCTCTCCGGACGTGTCTCAGATTACAGAGACATGCAGCATTAACGAGAGCTTCTTCTCCACCACCACCACCGCCACCGGAGCCGAAACTAGAGAAGACGAAGCCACAAGCAAGCTAACAACCATAGAGGGAACGCAGAACCTGAACCGTT
>NC_029779.3:31668033-31680308 GCF_000817695.3 Arachis duranensis
TCCGGCAAGTCCGCAGTCCGCTTGCCAGAGGGATTCCGGTCAAGTTCAACGTCGACCAGGCGAGAGTACCGGCCGGAGAGCGAGGTCTCCAACGTCTGTGGGGAGGTTCTGCGACGGAAACAGAAGGAATCAGGTGAAACCACGGGGAAACGGCGGTCGGAGGTTGGCGCCGGTGAAGGGTGTGGTGAAGGAGAACTGTAGGAAGGAAAACGACGTCGTTACACATGAAGAATCACTTGACAACCCACGTGTTTCATTGGAATGCTTTATCTTTCTCTAGATTTTATTTTGGAAGCAAAGCATGTTTAGTGTTCAAGGTTTTTGGTTTTTACATGCAATATATTTTTCGTTAAAGCTTTTGATGTTCAGTAACAATATTTGAAACATTGGAGTTTGGGTTTGATTGATTGATTATGTTGTATATGTAGGGCTCCTTGCTCACAAAAAGATTGCTTCTGTAAATTACCAAAGTTAAAATAAAGTGTGTGTGATATAACTGCAGCATAATTAAAGTCATAGATTATCTTAATTGATTGATTTACTTGCATAATTCTGAAGATTTAATTTGTTACTTTTGCTAGGTAGGTCATTTATTTATTTATTTCTTGTCCTAAGCAATGGAAATAGTCCTCGAAATTGGGCAATTAAGAGCATGAAATTTCTATTTCCTTCTTGAGGAGGTCACATAAATTAAATAGCTTGGTTGTTTTAATGTATGCATCGATGTCTAATTAAGGTTAAACACTTAAAACACCTTAAATTATCCTTTCTCTTTTACTTCTATAAGATTCATATATAGTGGACAATCATCCTTTTGAGTTGCCAAAGTGGGGGCACCATTTCATCAAGTATCATAACATGGCATGCATAGATGCAAAATACATGAAACTAGTCATTATTAACAAGCCAATTAGAGTAAATTCTGATTATATATACAACTAATCATATCAATTATTCATTCATCACTTCTAAGCAAAGCAGGAGGCAGGAGCCATATATCATCATTTAGAACTCTAGTGGATTAGGTGTTGTTCTTGATGTGATCAAATAGCTCCAGAGAAAGAAATTTTAAAACTTGATTATATATATAATATATCGATCTAGTTATTGAGAGTGTGAGTCAAAATGAGTCGAAGGTTGATTATCAAGATTTTAAAGAAGGTCAGCAACATAACAAGATTAGTTGTTAGTTAGTTTTGTTTTTTATTTACAGGTATTTGCTGTACGGTTTAGATCGGTTTAAATCAAAAATTAATTCGATTCGAACATTAATTTTATTTGCGGTGTGATTTTGAATTGAATGATTTTTTAAACAAATCCAATCCAATTTTAAGTGGTTTGGATTGTATTAAATTTGTGATTTTGTAAATTAATCAACATTGAATTTTAAATAACCAATAATGATATAATAAGTCTTAACAATATCTCGAAAAATCAACCATAACATAATAATATAAATAAAGTTATAGATTAGTTAAAATAAAGAGAAAATATTCACTTTGGTCTTAAAGTTATAACTGAGCCTTAATTTAGTCTTTGAAGTTTTAATGGCCTCAATTTAGTCCCTAAACTTTTCAATTGACTCTGTAATGGAAACCACCTGCCACCACAGGGACTAATATGATTAAAATTTAAAAAGTTTAGAAACTAAATTGAAGCAATTGAAACTTTAAGTACTAAATTTAAATTGAGGTTCGAGTGTAGTTTCAGGACCAAACATAGTATTTTCTCATAAATAAATCTCATTTTGAATATAAAATATTTATTAAACATAATTATGATTGACAAGTTTCAAAAGCCTAAGCAATCTATGATCCAAAAAAATTTAGCTCAACAAATTCCTCTTCCTTCTCAGACTCAAAGTTGTCACTTCAATAATTTCACATCATCCACTGTCTCTCCACAATTCAATACAGATCCATCATGGTATTCAGACACTGGTGCATCGCTGAAGATAATTATGTGTTTTTTTGAATTTCATCCTAATGTGTCTCTTGTTAAATATTAGCTCACTAGAGAAATTCTAATGTGTTTTATTTTACAACCTGTTCTTTTTTTATTTCTTGCACTTTCTTTAATAAGTGGCATCAAAGACTAGGAAATGCTGCCACCAAAATTATATCTCTTTGTCTTAAATCAATGTAAGATTCATATGAATAATAAAAGATATCCTCTTTTTTTATATTTGTGAGAATTGTCAACATGCAAAAATGCAGAAACTATATTTTCCCTCTTCAAACACTACTTACCATTCACTTTTACAACTTGTCTTTATTGAAAATCTGTGAGATATACCTAGTTGTATTTCACTTGGGTTATCCATATTATGTGACATTCATTGATGCCTTTTTAAGATATACCTGCATCTGTTTTCTTGTCAACAAATCCCAAGTGTTTGAAGCTTTTAAGCAATATAAACCTTATATTGGAAAACTCACTAATCACAAGATTAAAGAACTACAATCGGATAATGAAGGTGAGTATACCTCAAAACAGTTTTTAGAATTTCTTTCTCAACAAGGTATATCTCAGATTTTCATGTCCCTTTATATCTGAATAAAATAGCATAGCTGAGAGAAAGCATAGACACTTCATTGAAATGAGTTTAGCTATGCTTTCTACAACTTCAATGCCTATGACTTTCTAGGATGAGATTATGCTCACCTCTACTTATTTAATACGGTTCTGCTACGTTACCAACAACATATCTGCCAACTTCTGCCAACTCTTATTTATAATTGTGTTTCATGAAAGTGTATTCGTGGATGTGTCTAATAAAAACGTTTTTTTATAACTGTGTTTAATAGAAGTGTCTTTATAGATATATTTTCTGGATGTGTCTCTTTATATATGTATTTAAATATATTAATTACTAGACACATCTACGAACACACTTCCATGAAACACAAATATAAATAAGAGTTGGCAGAAGTTGACGGATAATATGTTGGTATCCTATACTTTTCCTATTTAATAAATCTTATACCTTCCCCAACCTTAGATAATAAATTCCCTTTTGAATGTATTTTCAACAGCAAACTTGATTATCAGATTCTGAGAGTTTTTGGTAGTGTATGATACCCTCTTCTTAGACCTTATACCAAGACTAAGTTACAAAAGTCTTTCTGCTGTTGAAAAAATTTACATTACTAGACATGTAAATTTTGATGAAAATTCTTTTAAAGACCCTTTTCTAAAATCAAATACTTCTAGTTTAAATTCTGAAGATTCTGATTGTTATGCTCCTATTCAGTTCTTGCCAAAATCTACTGTGCCTACTACTTCTAATCCTATACAATCCATTACCAATGATAATTCAGACCATGACTCTACTCCACATCCTATATCTCCTCCTAGCAACTCTTCTCAAGCTACAAATAGTATATCTACTAATGGTCTTGCACAGCAAACAGTATAATGCTTCTGTTAGACCAGCTACTATTAGAATTGTGCTTAGCATAGCTTTGTCTAGATATTGGGTTATTAGATAATTTGATTTTAATAATGTCTCATTGAATGGTGACTTGCATGAAGTTATATACATGAATCAACCTGTTGGATTTAGTGATAAATCTGAGTCTTATATTTGCAAAATAAACAAATCCTTATATGGTTTAAAACAGGCTCTTCGTAAGTGGTTTATGAAATTAAGTAACACTTTACAAAAGTTTGGATTCAGTAACACTAAGTCAGACACTTCTCTATTCATTAAGCAAGGAACACATTATGTTCTTTATATACTATGCTAAATGGATGATATTATAATAACTGGTAATGATCCTCATAAAATTGATTCTATAATTCACAAACTCTATTCTGTTTCTCTCTGAAAGATCTTGGGGAATTGTCTTATTTTCTTGGCATAAAAGTTAAGAGATTTAATATTGGTCAGTCATATCTTTCTCAAACCAAATATATAAGAGATCTTTTGTCAAAATTGAATATGTCTGAGGCAAGTGTTATGCATACACCTATGGTTTCTTTTTTGCAGTTGTTATCTACAGGTTCTGAGTGTTAGTGTTGCAAGTGTGAGGAGTGTTGAAGTTAGTCCCACATCTAAGAAAGCATGGAAGAGTGAGGAGTTTAAAAGATGAGAGACCCATTAACTTGACACCTTAAGGTTTTGAGTTGGATGTGGTGTCTTCTCATCTTATGTTCTCTCACTTGATTCCTCCCCGAAATCTCCCCGATTGTCGAGAGCTCCCCACGGTTGGCCCAACACTGAGCAGTTTGAAGATCCTAAATTATATAAGTCAGAGGTTAAAACTTTGCAATATGTTACAATCACTAGGCCTGACTTGAGCCTTGCTGTTAGCAAAGTCACATAATTCATGCACAATCCTCTCATTGTTCATTGGAAAGCAGTGAAAAGGATACTGAGGCATCTCCAAGGAACTAAGGAACATGGCACAGACTTCAAACTTTATGCCTTCTCTGATTCAGATTGGGCGGCAGATTTGGAAGATCACAGGTCAGTGTCTAGTTATTATAATATATTTGGGAACTAACTAGGTCTCTTGGTGTTGTAGGAAGTAGCTTACCATTAGCAGATCTTCCACTGAAGCTGAACTTGTCTGAGTGAAGAATCTTCTTGCAGAGTTACATATAAATCTCTTCACAGCTCCTATGATTTTTTTGTGACACTATGAGTACTGTGTTACTCACTGTTAATCCTATTCTTCAGGAGTAAAGTTCTTCAGGTGGTTCACATTTCTAGCTATGAGCAAAAATAGCAGACATTTTGATAAAACCTCTTGCTATTATTATTATTATTATTATTATTTTGAGAGATCAAAATATAAACTCAAAGTTGTCCAAAGGTCTAACCTGAGTTTGAGAAGGGGAGGTATTAAGAGTGTGAGTCAAAATGAATTAAAGGTTATTATCAAGATTGTAAAGAAAATCAACAAGATAACAAGATTGGTAGTTAGTTAGTTTTGTTTTCTGTTTTTAGCCTTTGCACAAAGTATTTGCTGTATATATTAATATATACATAGGCCTAGTCCTTGGTGAAGTTAATACCTTTATTGCAATCAAATGGTTCAATTACAATACCCACAAAATCAAAGATAAACCTATTATATAGAGTATTAGTTAGTAGTAAATCAGATAAGTATTGGTTTATATATAAGTATGAATATCGCACTTGTCATGTTATCATTCTCACCATTTTAATAATAATCACGTTACATATATTAAAAAAAATAGTGATCGTAAAATATATATTAAAATATAAAATAACAAATATAAATATACACAAATATATAATGAATAATTTAGTGATTTTTAGTACATAAATAATATTTTAATTTTAATAAATATTACATATTCATAAGGATAAAAACAAGACTGAGCAAAAATAAAATCGCAAAACTTACTAACTATTTAACTAAAATATATGATAAATTATTCAAACTATTAATTAACCTTCCTATCATAATAGAGTTAGGAGTGTGGTATAGTTATGATATATCTTTATAGATATGTTTAGGGAGATGCTACGGTGAAGTTGCTAATTTCATCTTTTTGTAAAGACGTTTTTCATTTTGTGGTTGATATTGATTTAAAAGATATTATTAAAAGTGTTGTTTAAAGAGAAAGTGTTATTCTTGATCGTTAACTTGGCTCTGATACCAATTTTTCAATTTCGACTTTTTTTTTAATTCTTCTTTCGAAATTTCTACTATCTCTTTATATTTTGCTTCGAATAAATTTATAATTTGTATAGATTCAATTAGTGGTGCTTTATTTAAAGAATTTTTATAAAAATAATTTGCAACTTTCATAATCTAGAGTATTAACCATTTCTGTAATTTCTTTTATATTTGTTAAATGATTATTTATTATTAGTCTTTGATGTATATTTATAATTTCTAATTTCATATTTATAGTTTTTTAACTCTGTTCTAATTTCTATCATAATTATAATTTTTTTACATGGATTATTATAAAATCTTTTATTTGTTTATAATTTCTTAAATCCTCAAAAACTTCTTTTATTTTCACACTTTCTCTTATTTCTAATTATCTTTCTAGTTTTTCAATTTCATTCTCCATTTTAATTCTTTTAAATCGTAGTATGATTTTCCAGACATTTATAAATTTCCTAGATTTAATTTTAACTTGTTTATATTTATTCTTATTTCTATCATTTTTATTATAAGGTCATCAATTTCGATCTGAAGATTATTTAATTATTTTGTATACTCCTCTATTTTATTTTTAAATTTTTTCGTTCTTTTCCTTTTTATTTTATTTTCTGGTTTTTCAATCTTTTTATGCCTCATAAATTAAGTAATCTTATTATAATTCCTAAAATAGTTTTGTTTATCATTATTTATTTTAGAATTTCTGCAAACTCTATCATTGATTCTATTAATTTTTCTAGCTTTTCAACTTCTCTCTTTAACTTGTTATAGATTATTTTTAGAGCTTTAAATGCTCCTTGATTTATTTCAGAAAACTGCAAATAATTCAAACGATTCTCTCTTTCAAAGAGCTCTTGTTTCTTATCTTGATAAGTTACATATATTTCTTCCTTATTTATTGTCATAATTTAGTATTTAGGGTTTCATTTAATTTTTTGACATTTTTTGTTAATTCTTTTATTTCAGAGTTTTCTTCTTTAATTTTTAATTTAGATAAACTTAAAGGACTATTGATTTTAGATTCTCTTATTTAAAAATTTGATAAAACCGATCTTTTTATGGTTCTTTTAATAATAGAACTGGGTTTTCAATAGTTTTGTATTTTGGTATTTCTGTTTTTATAATTTTCTAAAATAATTCATCAACATAAATTCTTTATCTATTTTTAAATATTATACTATGATGGCTATTTGTTAAAGCATAATTTATTGCATATGTAATTGAAAATGGTTCATCATCTTGTTCCATTAAACTTTTTCTATGAAATTTATAAGCTAAACTTATAGATCTACCAAGATTTTCAGTTGATAAATGTATAGCATATCCAAGATAAGCATTAAATTTAACATTTATATTTGCCAAATTTCCATGAACAATTCCAATTATTTGATCTATTGGGTCATCAGTAATTCTTTTGTCACAAATTGCTAAACTTATTGGTGAATTAATTCCTTTCATATATGTAGATTTGATTAAAACTTGTATGGTACTGATATGAATCCATCCAATTTTAGATCTTTTCTGTTGATCCTTAATTTTCTCAATCTGTTTACTTAATTCTTCATCATTTATCAAAGCTATTTCATGTTCTCCATTAGCATATTTTATTTTTACAGGGGCTTCAAGTTGAATTTTTTCATAGTATATTATATTTTTTCTATTAAAAACTTCTTTTAAAAGACTTTGTTTATTAAAATTTTCATTTGATTTGAGATTTAGTTCTGTTTTTAGAACAGCCTATTTTTTATTATCTAATAAAGCAGTTAATCTATAATAATCAGATTCTTCCGTTAATTCTAAGCTTTCTAAATAATTCATAACTAAGAGATTCGAATAAAGGCGTACATTTCTGGAGAAAAACTTCCTTTATTTAGTATATTTTACATAAGGTATTTTTATCTCCAGAGGGGAGATTGTAGATATTAACTCCAAAGGGGAGTTTAAAACTATTTTTTCCTAAGGGAATTCTTTTGTCAGACTACAGAATTGTCTCGGCAGCTTCCTCCTTGCTCTCCTAGCAGATGAGTACTCTTAGCCTTCTCCTCTCTATTTTCTGATACCTTCTACAAATGCCTAAGCAATCTATTTATAATGGTTGGGTCTGATGGACAATTTCCATCCTTACCCTTCTTATGACGTCATTGCTTATGTCTTTTTTTATTATCTTGCACCAGCTACATTGTTGGTGCTCTATGACCTAAGCGCTTACGTCATTATGCAATAATGTTGAGGGATGCTTCAGATGCACTGTCCTCTTCTTTTATCATGTGGGTGGATGCACTGTCCTCTTCTTTTATCATGTGGGTGGATTCCATTTCATTATTGCTTTCTTCAGATATTTCCGAGGCACATAGATGGCACTTGTGGTCTTCTCTGTCTTTTATCAAATAGCAAAGATTTTTTTTATCCCTTCAGGGAGCTTTTCTAAGAGTTCGGATAAATTGTAGAATGCATATTCAAATTCCACCAAGAGTCTCATCTCTCTTTCTTCAATTTTATTTCTTTTACTTGACACAAGCAGAGTATTTCTGCTTTTATAATTAATTCTTGTGTGAGATTTCCTTGTTATTTTTTGAGTTCTTTCAAAAACCCTTGCTAATGTGCTGGCTAGTCTTCCTTCATGACTGTAGATTGTTAAATCTTGAATTTGATCAATTGGTTGAAAGTTTTCTGGGAAGACGGACATGAATATTATTTGGTGTGCTGGAACTAAGCATTCTTCTTCTTCACTAAAAATAGGTTGACTATTTGTAAATTTTAGGGATATATCCCTTGGATTTACATTGTCAATCATATTTTTAAATCTCTTTACTGCATCAACGAATCCTGCAAGAAACTCACTAATAATTTTTAGATCATTAAAAATTAAAATTGTATCAATTAATCCATACTGAAAAAACTGATAAGTGTCAGATGGGGAAGTCTCTGGAAAAATAACCAGCTTTGTTAGCTGTTCTTTGGTAATAGGATAGTATTCCAAACTTGCCCTTTTTTCTTCAGTCCAATTCAGGACTATATTAAAGGTTTATCTAAGATTTGATCTACAGACCCTTTTCTTTTCCTTGATTTCAGCCCTTGTAGGAATGTTTCTCATTATTCCTGTTCTTTGGGCTTGAATTGGAGTTTTATCTGCTCTTTTTAGGGTTTGCTCTGGATGAAGAGCTTCATATTCCCTGAAGGATTTCTTTGCCTCTTCTAGTGTTAAAAATCCTCCTTTATGAACTATCTTTAATTGATGTGTGAATTGTGCTATTTTTTCCCAGGCATCATATACTCCTTTCATGGGGCCATTATTAATTACATAAGATTTTTTATCTTGTGTGAATTTTTTAATAATTTCAGCAATTATTTTGTTTTCTGAAATTTTTTCTTCACCTGGTTTGTCCATCATGCTTAGCTGGCTGAACTCTAATGGTTTTACTTGTTGTGTTGATTTCATTGCTTCAATGGCTTTCTTGAGGGATTGGATCTGTGCCCTTATTTGCAGACAATGCTTGCATTCTTCGAGTTCTTGCTGATATTTTTGAATTTTTTGATTTAATGCGTTGTAACCGAACTCCATTCTCTTGTCAATGTATCTGCAATAATATTTTTGTCACCCTTAATATATTCAATTTTTATTGGATATTGTAACAAAAATAATTGCTATCTTACTAATCTCCCATGATTATTATCAACTTTTAAGTTGTATTGAATGAAACCTGTTAGGTAACTTGAATCTGTCCTTAATGTAAATTCTTTGGGTAGTAAATCAATTTTCCATTTTTTAAGAGATTTAATTGTTGCTAAAGTTTCCTTTTCATGAGTAGTATATCTCTGTTCTGTTGGAGTAAAAGTCCCTGAAATATACCTGCAAAGTAATTCCTTTGGAAAATATTTAGAATCTAGTGATTCTTTTTCTTGTTCCAAATTTTTTATAGCTTTCTTAGCTTTTAGACATTCTGACCAGGTTATGTTTGAAGAATCTGTTTCTACTATTAAGTAGTTATTTTCTACTGGAATATAAAGTTTCGAAAGTTTTTCACATAATTCTTTGATTCTTTGAATTTGCATACTATCTTTTTCTTCCTATTTCCATTATTTTTTAGTACTTATTTTTGGAAATAAGTTTTTATATTCTGTTATATTCTTTAAAAATCCTTGATCAGAAATATAATTTATACACCCTAAAAATCTTTGTAATTGTTTTCTATCTTCTATTTTATTAGGAAATAAATTTACCTTTTCTAAAATATTTGGTTGAAGTTTTAGCTTTCCTTAAGTGGATAAAATTAACCCAAGAAACTCTATTTTTTGTCTTGCTATTTTTGCTTTCTTTTTGCTAAGAACTAATCCTTTTTCTTTACATCTTTCGAAAACTATTAATAATTTTTGAAGATGATCTTCTTTACCCTGTTTTGTAAAAATTAATATATCATCAATGTAAACTAGAATAAATTCATTTAACTCTTTTAGATTTTCTTCCATAAATCTTTGATAGATACCTAGGGCTTGTTTTAATCCGAATGGTAAAACATTCCATTCATAGAGCAACACACTTGTTGATTCTTTTGTTGGGCAAGTAAAAGCAGTTAATTTCTTTGTTTCTTCGTCTAAACGAAGTTGCCAATATCCTGATTTTGCATCAAGAGATGAAAACCAAGTTGCTCCTTTGATTTTTTCCAAAATAGATTTTTTTTCTTAGAAGTTTATGAGCATCACCAACAGTTGCTTCATTCATTTTCTTATAATTAATTATCATTCTTTGTTTTTCCCTTTTAATTTCATTATTGTTTTCGACATAAAAGGATGGAGCCGCATGAGGACTTTTGCTTAATCTTATAATTCCTTTTTCCAAAAGATCTTTACATTCTAACGAGAACTCTTCTCTATCTCTTGCGGAATAAGGAATTTTATTTGGAACATTTATTTCTTTTGTAGGATCTTTTAATTTAATGCTTACTAATTCTTTATTTGTATTTTTAACATCTAAAGGATTTTCAGCGCAAGTTTTATCCAAAAGTTCTTCTATTTTTATTTCAAGATTTATTTTTGGTATATTTATCTGAAAATATAAATTTAAATAACATGTTTCTAATATAGAAAATTTTTTAAATTTTAAAATCTTATCTATGGTAGTAGTTGGTATCTTTATACGTTTTGATTTTTGATTTATTGAAGAATCGTGTGGAGCTTTTAAAACTATATATGTTAATTCTTGAATGAATGGATGATATAACTTTAAGAAGTTATTTCTTATGATAAAATTCATCCCAGAATCTAACATATATATGGATGGAACAATGAACCTATAATTTTGAATAAATATTTTAGCCATTTCTACTTTTGGTCAATTTTATGTATTGATTTGTCAGCTATTCTAACTCTTAATGGTTTCTTTAATTTTTTCCAATCAAGTTTTATATTTGTACTAGCAAAGCATTGTGTTGCTCCAGTATCTATGAAAGTATTTATAAACTTTTCTGTTATTTTTATAGTAATAAATGTGGCATTATTGCTCAGTCTCTGAGTCTGTTTCTGAGACATATTCAAAAATATAGTCTAAGTTATCATCTGATTCTTCTAATGGTTCCATGAAACAAGACTTAGCAATTTCTAATTGTTTGGTAAGGTCTTTTTTATCCTTCTTTTTTAGACATTCATTTGCATAGTATCCTTCTTCTTGACAATACCAACACTTACAATTTTCTTTTTTATTTGGGCAATAGTCATTTTTTTGTTTTTTATTTTTATTGTTATTTCTTTTTCTAAAATACCTCTTTTTTCTCCAATTTGGATAGTATTTTCTTTTTCTAAATTGATATTTTCTTTTTCTTTGAAAATTTTTATTAAGACCATATTTTTGAGGTATTTCTTCATTATCCTGACAGCAAATTCTAATTATATTTTCAAATCTTTTTTGAGTTGCTTCTTACATACAACGTTCTTTTATTTCCTCTCTTATTGCAGAGGTTGCTCCTCCAAAATTATTTTCAATTGTTCCTCTATTTATTTCTCTTATAAATCTTCCCATTATAAATTCACTAGCAGGGTATGGAAGTTTTGTTATATACATACTAAGATAATGGTTTTTATCTTCTTCTTTTAGTTTATAATAATGTATTCTATATTCACATATGTAAGATTCCACATTACATAAATCATATATTTGAATATTAGCTAAATGGTTTTTCGCTTCTTGATATTCTTTATTATAGACTTCTTATCTATGATCTATAATATTTTTTCCAAAAAATTCTTTATATAGAATCATCATTATATGTAATATCTTATCGTAAACTGTTGTTTTTGTTGCTAATTCTTCTATTATTTGATTTTCTATTGATGTCATATAATCTCTTACAGTTCCTTTAGTATGAAACCCTATATAATTCCAGATATCTCCTCCAGACAATTTACTAAGTTTTGGATTAGTAAAGGCTTCTAATAAGAAGGAGTTCAACCAGTTCTCGGAAATTTCTTTTTCATTCTTTTTACAGTCTAAATCGAGCATTCTTTCTCCTTCTGTTTCCTGGATTTTAGGAACGTACTTTGATGGTATTTTTGTATACTTTGAATTTTTATTTATAAATCCCTTTTTAAAAGCATAATTTTCAAAACCTGTTTCCATTTAAATTGAGATTGATT
>NC_029779.3:31680363-31682464 GCF_000817695.3 Arachis duranensis
ATTATTTTCTTGAGCCATTTTTAATTGTTTAAAAAGCATTGTAACTTCTTTTAATTTTTCTTCAATATTCATAATTTCAATGGTGGTTTTACTTTTAGTTTTGTTATGTTGGCTATATTTTGAATTTTTTCTTCTTTGGGATTCTTTCTGAAAATATTTATTTAATATTTGTTTAATTTCGTTTATATTAGATTTCTCTTTTTCTTTATTTCTTTAAAAATTTATGGATACTAATATTTCTTCAAGCATATCTATTATAGAATTTAATTGTGGGTTAAACGTATGATAGAGATGTGGGGAATCATTTTCATGGTAGCATTTTTTAGAAATTTCATGTGAAATATAAGTTTTTTCAAATTTTTGAAGTCCTTCAATAAAACTTATAGTAAAATAAAGATTTTGAAAAAAATTATTTTGTATTGATTTTAAGAATTCGGTATCATTACAATTAACATTAGTTAAAATCATTAGTTTTTGATCTATTAATTTTGATAATTTAATTATTTCTTCTCTTAAATTTTTTAATTTACTTTTTTCTATTAGGTGACGCTTTTCTCATAAAATGCTATGGTTTTAAGTGTTATGTAGTTAAAAGTGTGACTTTAGAATGTATGGTTTAGGTTTTGCCACGTAAACATCTTTAAAAAAAGTTATTTTTGGAATCTTTATTTGAGTGGTACCTATATATTTATTGCAAGAATGATAGAGTTAGGAGTGTGGTATAGTTATGACACTAATTGTCATCGATTATTATCTTATTATATATAGTATATGGTAAGCATAGGGGAGAATGATTATAATCGTTAGATAAACTATCACTTAATGTACATCTTCACGGTCACTTAATGATGTCAAATAAATTATTACTCACTAAGATTAGTTTCATTATGGTTTCTCATGTGTTCGGATCTAGCTAAGTGAATGATGTATTCCCCATCATATGCCATATGGGCTTAGCTTCCGTAACATTTGGGCTTAGCTTCCATAACATACATTTTCTCTTAATTATTCAACTTCCACATACAAGTGTAAACCAACAAAAAAACCTTCCATATACAATACATGATTCTGAATTGTGTGAAGCTTGCAAGCATATAAAAGACAAACTATAAACTAACTTGATTAGTCTAATAATTAATTCACGTATTAGTCAATTTAAATAAGCATCTGAGTTTAAATTTCACTTTATTCATGCAATAATTTATAAGCTAACAACAAAACCTTAAATAAAATTCTGATCTACAGTAAATTAGTTTTTGATTTGTTGGATTAGGAGATATCGTAAAAAGAAAAAAAAAACCTATATTATCATCCATGTTACAAGTCGTCACCTTCCAACTCCTACAACATAGAAAATGCAAATCATTTTCAAAATAACTTCACCATTTTTAAGACCAGATCTTTTATGAAGATTTTTCTTTTGAGTTTTTAGAATAAAAAAAACTCGTAAGAATCATTATTCTATATATCCTATCGTCATTGATCGACCGTCCATTATAATGAACTGATACAGTAAGAAAAATTGTTAATATAATAATATCTTAAACATAATTTATAATCAACATCTATCATGGTAACTACATTATCAATTCAAGAATTATTGATTTCAAATTACAAAGTAATCCTAACATAACATAGTGATTAACCCTAACAAAATCTCAACAAAGCATTACTAGCAAAATAATCATCAACTCAAAATCACACTTTTTTTCAAACAATAATATAGTCAATGGTGATATACTAATTTATCCTAATCTAATATTTAACTTCAAATAAATAATTCATAATTAGTTACAGGTACATCTTAAGCAACTACTTATATCGTAACAATCAACTAATCTTCCAAATATATATATGAGAGTTTTATATATGGTGGCATTAGTTTTAGTGATTAAGAATGGCATAAGTTTGACATACAAATAAAATACTAACACATGGCATAGCAAAAAAATTGAATTTAAAATCAAAATGTTTTTTTCTCTCTTTTATAATTTTTTATGATTATTTTTATAATTATTTTTATAATTATAAAAGATAACAACGAAATAATTTTTTAATTATATTTATAATTATTATTTGATTATTATTTTTATTTTTAAAA